>NW_027448553.1:0-267703 GCF_038048845.1 Mixophyes fleayi
TATGAATTATGAATTGAATCATGAATCATGAATTGAATCATGAATCATGAATTGAATCATGAATAATGAATCATGAAACATGAATCATGAATTGAATCATGAATTGAATCATGAATCATGAATCGAATCATGAATCATGAATCAAGAATCATAAATCGAATCATGAATCATAATTTGAATCTTGAATCATGAATCATGAATCATGAATTGAATCATGAATTGAATCATGAATCATAAATCGAATCATGAATCATGAATCAAGAATCATGAATCGAATCATGAATCAAGAATCTTGAATCGAATCATGAATCATGAATCAAGAATCATGAATTGAATCATGAATTAAATCATGAATCATGAATTGAATCATGAATAATGAATCATGAATCATGAATCATGAATTGAATCATGAATCATGAATCATGAATTGAATCATGAATTGAATCATGAATCATGAATCAAATCATGAATCATGAATCAAGAATCATAAATCGAATCATGAATCATGAATTGAATCTTGAATCATGAATCATGAATCATGAATTGAATCATGAATTGAATCATGAATCATGAATCGAATCATGAATCATGAATCAAGAATCATGAATCGAATCATGAATCATGAATTGAATCTTGAATCATGAATCAAGAATCATAAATTGAATCATGAATCATGAATCATGAATCGAATCATGAATCATGAATCAATAATCAAATCATGACTCATGAATCAAGAATCTTGAATCGAATCATGAATCATGAATCAAGAATCATGAATTGAATCATGAATTAAATCATGAATCATGAATCATGAATTGAATCATGAATCATGAATCATGAATTGAATCATGAATCATGAATCATAAATCAAATCATGAATCATGAATTGAATCATGAATCATGAATCTTGAATTGAATCATGAATCATGAATCATGAATCATGAATCATGAATCGAAACATTAATTGAATCATGAATCGAATCATGAATTGAATCATGAATCATGAATCATGAATCATGAATCATGAATCAAATCATGAATCATGAATCATGAATCGAAACATGAATTGAATCATGAATCGAATCATGAATTGAATCATGAATCATGAATTGCATCATTAATCATGAATCATGAATCATGAATCGAATCATGAATTGAATCATGAATCATGAATCATAAATTGAATCATGAATTATGAATCATGAATTGAATCATGAATTATGAATCATAAATCATAAATTGACTCATGAATCATGAATCATGAATCGATTCATGAATCATAAATTGAATTATGAATAATGAATCATGAATTGAATCATGAATTGAATCATGAATCATGAATTGAATCATGAATCATGAATCATAAATCATGAATTAAATCATGAATTGAATCATGAATCATGAATTAAACATGAATCATGAATTGAATCATGAATCATGAATCATGAATCGACTCATGAATTATGAATTGAATCATGAATCATGAATTGAATCATGAATCATGAATTGAATCATGAATAATGAATCATGAATCATGAATCAAGAATTGAATCATGAATTGAATCATGAATCATGAATCGAATCATGAATCATGAATCAAGAATCATGAATCGAATCATGAATCATGAATTGAATCTTGAATCATGAATCACGAATCATAAATGGAATCATGAATCATGAATCATGAATCGAATCATGAATCATGAACCAATAATCAAATCATGAATCATGAATCAAGGATCTTGAATCGAATCATGAATCATGAATCAAGAATCATGAATTGAATCATGAATTAAATCATGAATCATGAATTGAATCATGAATAATGAATCATGAATCATGAATCATGAATTGAATCATGAATTGAATCATGAATCATGAATTGAATCTTGAATCATGAATCAAGAATCATAAATTGAATCATGAATCATGAATCATGAATCGAATCATGAATCATGAATCAATAATCAAATTATGAATCATGAATCAAGAATCTTGAATCGAATCATGAATCATGAATCAAGAATCATGAATTGAATCATGAATTAAATCATGAATCATGAATCATGAATCATGAATTAAATCATGAATCATGAATCATAAATCAAATCATGAATCATGAATTGAATCATGAATCATTAATCTTGAATCATGAATCATGAATTGAATCATGAATCATGAATCATGAATCATGAATCATGAATCGAAACATTAATTGAATCATGAATCGAATCATGAATTGAATCATGAATCATGAATCATGAATCAAATCATAAATCATGAATCATGAATCGAAACATGAATTGAATCATGAATCGAATCATGAATTGAATCATGAATCATGAATCATAAATTGAATCATGAATTATGAATCATGAATTGAATCATGAATTATGAATCATAAATCATAAATTGACTCATGAATCATGAATCATGAATCGATTCATGAATCATAAATTGAATTATGAATAATGAATCATGAATTGAATCATGAATTGAATCATGAATCATGAATCATGAATCATGAATTGAATCATGAATCATGAATCATAAATCATGAATTAAATCATGAATTGAATCATGAATCATGAATTAAATCATAAATCATGAATTGAATCATGAATCATGAATCATGAATCGACTCATGAATTATGAATTGAATCATGAATCATGAATTGAATCATGAATCATGAATTGAATCATGAATTGAATCATGAATCATGAATCGAATCATGAATCATGAATCAAGAATCATAAATCGAATCATGAATCATGAATTGAATCTTGAATCATGAATCATGAATCATGAATTGAATCATGAATTGAATCATGAATCATGAATCGAATCATGAATCATGAATTAAGAATCATGAATCGAATCATGAATCATGAATTGAATCTTGAATCATGAATCAAGAATCATAAATTGAATCATGAATCATGAATCATGAATCGAATCATGAATCATGAATCAATAATCAAATCATGAATCATAAATCAAGAATCTTGAATCGAATCATGAATCATGAATCAAGAATCATGAATTAAATCATGAATCATGAATTGAATCATGAATAATGAATCATGAATCATGAATCATGAATTGAATCATGAATCATGAATCATGAATTGAATCATGAATTGAATCATGAATCATGAATCGAATCATGAATCATGAATCGAATCATGAATCATAAATCAAGAATCATAAATCGAATCATGAATCATGAATTGAATCTTGAATCATGAATCATGAATCATGAATTGAATCATGAATTGAATCATGAATCATGAATCAAATCATGAATCATGAATCAAGAATCATGAATCGAATCATGAATCATGAATTGAATCTTGAATCATGAATCAAGAATCATAAATTGAATCATGAATCATGAATCATGAATCGAATCATGAATCATGAATCAATAATCAAATCATGAATCATGAATCAAGAATCTTGAATCGAATCATGAATCATGAATCAAGAATCATGAATTGAATCATGAATTAAATCATGAATCATGAATCATGAATTGAATCATGAATCATGAATCAAATCATTAATCATGAATCATGAATCATGAATCGAATCATGAATCATGAATCATGAATTAAATCATGAATCATGAATCATGAATCGAATCATGAATCATAAATCATGAATCATAAATCATGAATCGAATCATGAATCACGAATCATGAATCATTAATCATTAATCATGAATTAAATCATGAATCATGAATCATGAATTAAATCATGAATCATAAATCATTAATTGAATCATGAATCATGAATCGAATCATAAATCATGAATCATGAATCATGAATTATGAATCATGAATTGAATCATCAATCATGAATTATGAATCATGAATTGAATCATGAATCATGAATCATGAATCATGAATCATGAATTGAATCATAAACTATGAATCATGAATCATGAATCATGAATCATGAATCATGAATTATGAATCATGAATTGAATCATGAATCATGAATTATGAATCATGAATTGAATCATGAATCATGAATCATGAATCATGAATCATGAATTGAATCATAAATTATGAATCATGAATCATGAATCATGAATCATGAATCATGAATTGAATCATGAATCATGAATCATGAATCATGAATCATGAATTGAATCATAAATTATGAATCATGAATCATGAATCAAGAATCATGAATTGAATCATAAATTATGAATCATGAATCGAATCATGAATAATGAATCATGAATCATGAATTGAATCATGAATCATGAATTATGCATCATGAATTGAATCATGATTCATGAATCATGAATTGAATCATGAATCTTCAATCATGAATTATGAATTGAATCATGAATCATGAATCATGAATTAAATCATGATTAATAAATCATGAATCGAATCGTGAATCAGTAATCATGAATCATGAATCATGAATCATGAATCATGAATCGAATCATGAATCATGAATCATGAATCATGAATCATTAATCATGAATTAAATCATGAATCATTAATTGAATCATGAATCATGAATTGAATCATAAATCATGAATCATGAATCATGAATTGAATCATGAATCATGAATCAAATCATGAATCATGAATCATGAATTATGAATCATGAATTGAATCATGAATCATGAATCATGAATCATGAATCATGAATTGAATCATAAATCATGAATCATGAATTGAATCATGAATCATGAATCATGAATCGAATCATGAATCATGAATTGAATCATGAATCATGAATTGAATCTTGAATCATTAATTATGAATCATGAATCATGAATTAAATCATTAATTATGAATCATGAATCGAATCATGAATCATGAATCATGAATCATTAATCATTAATCATGAATTAAATCATGAATCATGAATCATGAATTGAATCATGAATCATGAATTGAATCATGAATCATGAATCATTAATTGAATCATGAATCATGAATCGAATCATAAATTATGAATCATGAATCATGAATCATGAATCATGAATTGAATCATGAATCATGAATCAAATCATGAATCATGAATCATGAATTATGAATCATGAATTAAATCATGAATCATGAATCATGAATCATGAATCATGAATTGAATCATGAATCATGAATCATGAATCTAATCATGAATCATGAATCATGAATTGAATCATGAATCATTAATCATGAATCATGAATCATGATTTGATTCATGAATCATGAATTGAATTATGGATCATGAATTGAATCATGAATCATGAATCATGAATCGAATCATGAATCATGAATCATGAATCGAATAATGAATTTAATCATGAATTGAATCATGAATCATGAATTGCATCATGAATCATGAATCATGAATCATAAATCATGAATCGAATCATGAATCATGAATCATGAATCGAATCATGAATTGAATCATGAATCGAATCATGAATTGAATCATGAATCATTAATTGAATTATGAATCATAATTCATGAATCATAATTTGAATCTTGAATCATGAATTAAGAATCATAAATCGTGAATCATGAATTGAATCTTGAATTGAATCATGAATCGAATCATGAATCATGAATTGAATCATGAATCATGAATTGAATCATGAATCATGAATCATAAATCATAAATTGAATCATGAATCATGAATTGAGTCATGAATCGAATCATGAATTGAATCATGAATCATAAATCGAATCATGAATCATGAATCATGAATTGAATCATGAATCATGAATTGAATCATGAATTTTGAATTGAATCATGAATCATGAATCATAAATCATAAATTGAATCATGAATCATGAATCATGAATAGAATTATGAATCATGAATTGAATCATGAATCGAATGATGAATTAAATCATGAATCGAATCATGAATCATGAATCATAAAATTGAATCATGAATCATGAGATGAATCATGAATCATGAATCAAGAATCATGAATCGAATCATGAATCATGAATTGAATCTTGAATCATGAATCGAATCATGAATCATGAATCATGAATCATGAATTAAATCATGAATCATGAATCGAATCATGAATCATGAATCATGAATCATGAATTAAATCATGAATCATGAATCATGAATTGAATCATGAATCATGAATCATGAATCAAATCATTAATCATGAATCATGAATCATGAATCATGAATTGAATCATGAATCATGAATCATGAATTAAATCATGAATCATGAATCATGAATCATGAATCATGAATTGAATCATGAATCATGAATTATGAATCATGAATTGAATCATGAATCGTGAATTATGAATCATGAATTGAATCATGAATCATGAATCATGAATCATGAATCATGAATTGAATCATGAATTGAATCATGAATCATGAATCATGAATTGAATCATGGATCATGAATTGAATCATGAATCATGAATCAAATCATGAATCATGAATCATGAATCATGAATCGAAACATTAATTGAATCATGAATCGAATCATGAATTGAATCATGAATCATGAATCATGAATCAAATCATGAATCATGAATCATGAATCGAAACATGAATTGAATCATGAATCGAATCATGAATTGAATCATGAATCATGAATTGCATCATTAATCATGAATCATGAATCATGAATCGAATCATGAATTGAATCATGAATCATGAATCATAAATTGAATCATGAATTATGAATCACGAATTGAATCATGAATTATGAATCATAAATCATAAATTGACTCATTAATCATGAATCATGAATTGAATCATGAATCATGAATCATAAATTGAATCATGAATTATGAATCATGAATTGAATCATGAATTATGAATCATAAATCATAAATTGACTCATTAATCATGAATCATGAATCGATTCATGAATCATAAATTGAATTATGAATAATGAATCATGAATTGAATCATGAATTGAATCATGAATCATGAATCATGAATCATGAATTAAATCATGAATCAAGAATCATAAATCATGAATTAAATCATGAATTGAATCATGAATCATGAATTAAATCATGAATCATGAATTGAATCATGAATCGACTCATGAATTATGAATTGAATCATGAATCATGAATTGAATCATGAATCATGAATTGAATCATGAATAATGAATCATGAAACATGAATCATGAATTGAATCATGAATTGAATCATGAATTGAATCATGAATCATGAATCGAATCATGAATCATGAATCAAGAATCATAAATCGAATCATGAATCATAATTTGAATCTTGAATCATGAATCATGAATCATGAATTGAATCATGAATTGAATCATGAATCATAAATCGAATCATGAATCATGAATCAAGAATCATGAATCGAATCATGAATCAAGAATCTTGAATCGAATCATGAATCATGAATCAAGAATCATGAATTGAATCATGAATTAAATCATGAATCATGAATTGAATCATGAATAATGAATCATGAATCATGAATCATGAATTGAATCATGAATTGAATCATGAATCATGAATCAAATCATGAATCATGAATCAAGAATCATAAATCGAATCATGAATCATGAATTGAATCTTGAATCATGAATCATGAATCATGAATTGAATCATGAATTGAATCATGAATCATGAATCGAATCATGAATCATGAATCAAGAATCATGAATCGAATCATGAATCATGAATTGAATCTTGAATCATGAATCAAGAATCATAAATTGAATCATGAATCATGAATCATGAATCGAATCATGAATCATGAATCAATAATCAAATCATGACTCATGAATCAAGAATCTTGAATCGAATCATGAATCATGAATCAAGAATCATGAATTGAATCATGAATTAAATCATGAATCATGAATCATGAATCATGAATTGAATCATGAATCATGAATCATGAATTGAATCATGAATCATGAATCATAAATCAAATCATGAATCATGAATTGAATCATGAATCATGAATCTTGAATCATGAATCATGAATTGAATCATGAATCATGAATCATGAATCATGAATCATGAATCGAAACATTAATTGAATCATGAATCGAATCATGAATTGAATCATGAATCATGAATCATGAATCATGAATCATGAATCAAATCATGAATCATGAATCATGAATCTAAACATGAATGAATCATGAATCGAATCATGAATTGAATCATGAATCATGAATTGCATCATTAATCATGAATCATGAATCATGAATCGAATCATAAATTGAATCATGAATCATGAATCATAAATTGAATCATGAATTATGAATCATGAATTGAATCATGAATTATGAATCATAAATCATAAATTGACTCATGAATCATGAATCATGAATCGATTCATGAATCATAAATTGAATTATGAATAATGAATCATGAATTGAATCATGAATTGAATCATGAATCATGAATTGAATCATGAATCATGAATCATAAATCATGAATTAAATCATGAATTGAATCATGAATCATGAATTAAATTATGAATCATGAATTGAATCATGAATTATGAATCATAAATCATAAATTGACT
Source organism: Mixophyes fleayi (assembly GCF_038048845.1). Classification (NCBI taxonomy): domain Eukaryota; kingdom Metazoa; phylum Chordata; class Amphibia; order Anura; family Limnodynastidae; genus Mixophyes; species Mixophyes fleayi. Next base: position 8,520 of record NW_027448553.1, read on the forward strand.
CATTAATCATGAATCATGAATCGATTCATGAATCATAAATTGAATTATGAATAATGAATCATGAATTGAATCATGAATTGAATCATGAATCATGAATCATGAATCATGAATTAAATCATGAATCAAGAATCATAAATCATGAATTAAATCATGAATTGAATCATGAATCATGAATTAAATCATGAATCATGAATTGAATCATGAATCGACTCATGAATTATGAATTGAATCATGAATCATGAATTGAATCATGAATCATGAATTGAATCATGAATAATGAATCATGAAACATGAATCATGAATTGAATCATGAATTGAATCATGAATTGAATCATGAATCATGAATCGAATCATGAATCATGAATCAAGAATCATAAATCGAATCATGAATCATAATTTGAATCTTGAATCATGAATCATGAATCATGAATTGAATCATGAATTGAATCATGAATCATAAATCGAATCATGAATCATGAATCAAGAATCATGAATCGAATCATGAATCAAGAATCTTGAATCGAATCATGAATCATGAATCAAGAATCATGAATTGAATCATGAATTAAATCATGAATCATGAATTGAATCATGAATAATGAATCATGAATCATGAATCATGAATTGAATCATGAATTGAATCATGAATCATGAATCAAATCATGAATCATGAATCAAGAATCATAAATCGAATCATGAATCATGAATTGAATCTTGAATCATGAATCATGAATCATGAATTGAATCATGAATTGAATCATGAATCATGAATCGAATCATGAATCATGAATCAAGAATCATGAATCGAATCATGAATCATGAATTGAATCTTGAATCATGAATCAAGAATCATAAATTGAATCATGAATCATGAATCATGAATCGAATCATGAATCATGAATCAATAATCAAATCATGACTCATGAATCAAGAATCTTGAATCGAATCATGAATCATGAATCAAGAATCATGAATTGAATCATGAAATAAATCATGAATCATGAATCATGAATCATGAATTGAATCATGAATCATGAATCATGAATTGAATCATGAATCATGAATCATAAATCAAATCATGAATCATGAATTGAATCATGAATCATGAATCTTGAATCATGAATCATGAATTGAATCATGAATCATGAATCATGAATCATGAATCATGAATCGAAACATTAATTGAATCATGAATCGAATCATGAATTGAATCATGAATCATGAATCATGAATCATGAATCATGAATCAAATCATGAATCATGAATCATGAATCTAAACATGAATTGAATCATGAATCGAATCATGAATTGAATCATGAATCATGAATTGCATCATTAATCATGAATCATGAATCATGAATCGAATCATAAATTGAATCATGAATCATGAATCATAAATTGAATCATGAATTATGAATCATGAATTGAATCATGAATTATGAATCATAAATCATAAATTGACTCATGAATCATGAATCATGAATCGATTCATGAATCATAAATTGAATTATGAATAATGAATCATGAATTGAATCATGAATTGAATCATGAATCATGAATTGAATCATGAATCATGAATCATAAATCATGAATTAAATCATGAATTGAATCATGAATCATGAATTAAATCATGAATCATGAATTGAATCATGAATCATGAATCATGAATCGACTCATGAATTATGAATTGAATCATGAATCATGAATTGAATCATGAATCATGAATTGAATCATGAATAATGAATCATGAATCATGAATCAAGAATTGAATCATGAATTGAATCAGGAATCATGAATTGAATCATGAATCATGAATCAAGAATCATAAATCGAATCATGAATCATGAATTGAATCTTGAATCATGAATTGAATCTTGAATCATGAATCATGAAATGAATCATGAATTGAATCATGAATCATGAATCGAATCATGAATCATGAATCAAGAATCATGAATCGAATCATGAATCATGAATTGAATCTTGAATCATGAATCAAGAGTCATAAATGGAATCATGAATCATGAATCATGAATCGAATCATGAATCATGAACCAATAATCAAATCATGAATCATGAATCAAGAATCTTGAATCGAATCATGAATCATGAATCAAGAATCATGAATTGAATCATGAATTAAATCATGAATCATGAATTGAATCATGAATAATGAATCATGAATCATGAATCATGAATTGAAATATTGAATTGAATTATGAATCATGAATCGAATCATGAATCATGAATCAAGAATCATAAATCGAATCATGAATCATGAATTGAATCTTGAATCATGAATCATGAATCATGAATTGAATCATGAATTGAATCATGAATCATGAATCGAATCTTGAATCATGAATCAAGAATCATGAATCGAATCATGAATCATGAATTGAATCTTGAATCATGAATCAAGAATCATAAATTGAATCATGAATCATGAATCATGAATCGAATCATGAATCATGAATCAATAATCAAATCATGAATCATGAATCAAGAATCTTGAATCGAATCATGAATCATGAATCAAGAATCATGAATTGAATCATGAATTAAATCATGAATCATGAATCATGAATCATGAATTAAATCATGAATCATGAATCATAAATCAAATCATGAATCATGAATTGAATCATGAATCATGAATCTTGAATCATGAATCATGAATTGAATCATGAATCATGAATCATGAATCATGAATCGAAACATTAATTGAATCATGAATCGAATCATGAATTGAATCATGAATCGAATTATGAATTGAATCATGAATCATGAATTGCATCATTAATCATGAATCATGAATCATGAATCGAAACATGAATTGAATCATGAATCGAATTATGAATTGAATCATGAATCATGAATTGCATCATTAATCATGAATCATGAATCATGAATCGAATCATGAATTGAATCATGAATCATGAATCATAAATTGAATCATGAATTATGAATCATGAATTGAATCATGAATTATGAATCATAAATCATAAATTGACTCATGAATCATGAATCATGAATCGATTCATGAATCATAAATTGAATTATGAATAATGAATCATGAATTGAATCATGAATTGAATCATGAATCATGAATCATGAATCATGAATTGAATCATGAATCATGAATCATAAATCATGAATTAAATCATGAATTGAATCATGAATCATGTATCAAATCATAAATCATGAATTGAATCATGAATCATGAATCATGAATCGACTCATGAATTATGAATTGAATCATGAATCATGAATTGAATCATGAATCATGAATTGAATCATGAATAATGAATCATGAATCATGAATCATGAATTGAATCATGAATTGAATCATGAATCATGAATCGAATCATGAATCATGAATCAAGAATCATAAATCGAATCATGAATCATGAATTGAATCTTGAATCATGAATCATGAATCATGAATTGAATCATGAATTGAATCATGAATCATGAATCATGAATCAAGAATCATGAATCGAATCATGAATCATGAATTGAATCTTGAATCATGAATCAAGAATCATAAATTGAATCATGAATCATGAATCATGAATCGAATCATGAATCATGAATCAATAATCAAATCATGAATCATAAATCAAGAATCTTGAATCGAATCATGAATCATGAATCAAGAATCATGAATTAAATCATGAATCATGAATTGAATCATGAATAATGAATCATGAATCATGAATCATGAATTGAATCATGAATCATGAATCATGAATTGAATCATGAATTGAATCATGAATCATGAATCGAATCATGAATCATGAATCGAATCATGAATCATAAATCAAGAATCATAAATCGAATCATGAATCATGAATTGAATCTTGAATCATGAATCATGAATCATGAATTGAATCTTGAATCGAATCATGAATCATGAATCAAGAATCATGAATTGAATCATGAATTAAATCATGAATCATGAATCATGAATCATGAATTAAATCATGAATCATGAATCATAAATCAAATCATGAATCATGAATTGAATCATGAATCATGAATCTTGAATCATGAATCATGAATTGAATCATGAATCATGAATCATGAATCATGAATCATGAATCGAAACATTAATTGAATCATGAATCGAATCATGAATTGAATCATGAATCATGAATCATGAATCAAATCATGAATCATGAATCGAAACATGAATTGAATCATGAATCGAATCATGAATTGAATCATGAATCATGAATTGCATCATTAATCATGAATCATGAATCATGAATCGAATCATGAATTGAATCATGAATCATGAATCATAAATTGAATCATGAATTATGAATCATGAATTGAATCATGAATTATGAATCATAAATCATAAATTGACTCATGAATCATGAATCATGAATCGATTCATGAATCATAAATTGAATTATGAATAATGAATCATGAATTGAATCATGAATTGAATCATGAATCATGAATCATGAATCATGAATTGAATCATGAATCATGAATCATAAATCATGAATTAAATCATGAATTGAATCATGAATCATGAATTAAATCATAAATCATGAATTGAATCATGAATCATGAATCATGAAACGACTCATGAATTATGAATTGAATCATGAATCATGAATTGAATCATGAATCATGAATTGAATCATGAATAATGAATCATGAATCATGAATCATGAATTGAATCATGAATTGAATCATGAATCATGAATCGAATCATGAATCATGAATCAAGAATCATAAATCGAATCATGAATCATGAATTGAATCTTGAATCATGAATCATGAATCATGAATTGAATCATGAATTGAATCATGAATCATGAATCGAATCATGAATCCTGAATCAAGAATCATGAATCGAATCATGAATCATGAATTGAATCTTGAATCATGAATCAAGAATCATAAATTGAATCATGAATCATGAATCATGAATCGAATCATGAATCATGAATCAATAATCAATCATGAATCATAAATCAAGAATCTTGAATCGAATCATGAATCATGAATCAAGAATCATGAATTAAATCATGAATCATGAATTGAATCATGAATAATGAATCATGAATCATGAATCATGAATTGAATCATGAATCATGAATCATGAATTGAATCATGAATTGAATCATGAATCATGAATCGAATCATGAATCATGAATCGAATCATGAATCATAAATCAAGAATCATAAATCGAATCATGAATCATGAATTGAATCTTGAATCATGAATCATGAATCATGAATTGAATAATGAATTGAATCATGAATCATGAATCAAATCATGAATCATGAATCAAGAATCATGAATCGAATCATGAATCATGAATTGAATCTTGAATCATGAATCAAGAATCATAAATTGAATCATGAATCATGAATCATGAATCGAATCATGAATCATGAATCAATAATCAAATCATGAATCATGAATCAAGAATCTTGAATCGAATCATGAATCATGAATCAAGAATCATGAATTGAATCATGAATTAAATCATGAATCATGAATCATGAATCATGAATTGAATCATGAATCATGAATCAAATCATTAATCATGAATCATGAATCATGAATCGAATCATGAATCATGAATCATGAATTAAATCATGAATCATGAATCATGAATCGAATCATGAATCATAAATCATGAATCATAATCATGAATCGAATCATGAATCACGAATCATGAATCATTAATCATTAATCATGAATTAAATCATGAATCATGAATCATGAATTGAATCATGAATCATGAATCATTAATTGAATCATGAATCATGAATCGAATCATAAATCATGAATCATGAATCATGAATTATGAATCATGAATTGAATCATCAATCATGAATTATGAATCATGAATTGAATCATGAATCATGAATCATGAATCAAGAATCATGAATTGAATCATAAATTATGAATCATGAATCATGAATCATGTATCATGAATCATGAATTATGAATCATGAATTGAATCATGAATCATGAATTATGAATCATGAATTGAATCATGAATCATGAATCATGAATCATGAATCATGAATTGAATCATAAATTATGAATCATGAATCATGAATCATGAATTGAATCATGAATCATGAATCATGAATCATGAATTGAATCATAAATTATGAATCATGAATCATGAATCATGAATTGAATCATAAATTATGAATCATGAATCGAATCATGAATAATGAATCATGAATCATGAATTGAATCATGAATCATGAATTATGCATCATGAATTGAATCATGATTCATGAATCATGAATTGAATCATGAATCTTGAATCATGAATCTTGAATCATGAATTATGAATTGAATCATGAATCATGAATCATGAATTAAATCATGATTAATGAATCATGAATCGAATCATGAATCAGTAATCATGAATCATGAATCATGAATCATGAATCGAATCATGAATCATGAATCATGAATCATGAATCATTAATCATGAATTAAATCATGAATCATTAATTGAATCATAAATCATGAATTGAATCATAAATCATGAATCATGAATCATGAATTGAATCATGAATCATGAATCAAATCATGAATCATGAATCATGAATTATGAATCATGAATTGAATCATGAATCATGAATCATGAATCATGAATCATGAATTGAATCATAAATCATGAATCATGAATTGAATCATGAATCATGAATCATGAATCGAATCATGAATCATGAATTGAATCATGAATCATGAATTGAATCTTGAATCATTAATTATGAATCATGAATCATGAATTAAATCATTAATTATGAATCATGAATCGAATCATGAATCATGAATCATGAATCATTAATCATTAATCATGAATTAAATCATGAATCATGAATCATGAATTGAATCATGAATCATGAATCATTAATTGAATCATGAATCATGAATCGAATCATAAATTATGAATCATGAATCATGAATCATGAATCATGAATTGAATCATGAATCATGAATCAAATCATGAATCATGAATCATGAATTATGAATCATGAATTGAATCATGAATCATGAATTATGAATCATGAATTAAATCATGAATCATGAATCATGAATCATGAATCATGAATTGAATCATAAATTATGAATCATGAATCGAATCATGAATAATGAATCATGAATCATGAATTGAATCATGAATCATGAATTATGCATCATGAATTGAATCATGATTCATGAACCATGAATTGAATCATGAATCATGAATCATGAATCGAATCATGAAACATGAATTGAATCATGAATCATGAATTGAGTCATTAATCATGAATCATGAATCATGAATCATGAATCATGAATTGAATCATGAATCATGAATTGAATCTTGAATCATGAATCATGAATCATGAATTGAATCATGAATCATGAATCAAGAATCGAATCATGAATCATGAATTGAATCATGAATTGAATCATAAATCATGAATAGAATCATGAATAATGAATTGAATCATGAATCATGAATCATGAATTGAATCATGAATCATGAATCATACATTGAATCATGAATCATGAATTGAATCATGAATCATGAATCATGAATTGAATCATAAATCATGAATCATGAATCAAATCATGAATCATGAATCATAAATTGAGCCATGAATCATGAATCATGAATCGAATCATGAATCATGAATTATGAATTGAATCATAAATCATGAATCATGAATCATGAATCATGAATCATGAATCATGAATCATGAATTGAATCATGAATCATGAATCAAATCATTAATCATGAATCATGAATCATGAATTGAATCATGAATCATGAATTGAATCATGAATCATGAATCATGAATTAAATCATGAATCATGAATCATGAATCATGAATCGAATCATGAATCATTAATCATGAATCATGAACCATGAATCGAATCATGAATCATGAATCATGAATCATGAATCATGAATTGAATCATGAATCATGAGTTAAATCATGAATCATGAATCATGAATTATGAATTGAATCATAAATCATGAATCATGAATTGAATCATGAATCATGAATCATGAATCAAATCATTAATCATGAATCATGAATCATGAATCGAATCATGAATCATGAATCATGAATCATAAATTGAATCATGAATCATGAATCATGAATTAAATCATGAATCATGAATCATGAATTAAATCATTAATCATGAATCATAAATCGAATCATGAATCATTAATCATGAATCATGAATCATGAATCGAATCATGAATCATGAATCATGAATCATGAATCATGAATTGAATCATGAATCATGAATCATGAGTTAAATCATGAATCATGAATCATGAATTAAATCATGAATCATGAATCATAAATCGAATCATGAATCATGAATTGAATCAGGATTCGAATCATGAATCATGAATCATTAATTGAATCATGAATCATGAATCTTGAATCTTGAATCTTTAATTGAATCTTGAATCATGAATTGAATCATGAATCATGAATTGAATCATGAATCATGAATTGAATCATAAATCATGAATCATGAATTGAATCATGAATCATGAATCATGAATTGAATCATGAATCATTAATCATGAATCATGAATCATGAATTGAATCATGAATTGAATCATGAATCATGAATCATGAATTGAATTATGGATCATGAATTGAATCATGAATCATGAATTGAATTATGGATCATGAATCGAATCATGAATCATGAATCATGAATCCAATAATGAATTGAATCATGAATCGAATCATGAATTGAATCATGAATCATGAATTGCATCATGAATCATGAATCATGAATCATAAATCATGAATCGAATCATGATTTATGAATCGAATCATGAATTGAATCATGAATCGAATCATGAATTGAATCATGAATCATGAATTGAATTATGAATCATGAATCATGAATCATAATTTGAATCATGAATCATGAATTAAGAATCATATATCGTGAATCATGAATTGAATCTTGAATTGAATCATGCATGAATCATGAGTCATAAATTGAATCATGAATTATGAATCATGAATTGAATCATGAATCATAGATCATAAATCATAAATTGATTTATGAATCATGAATCATGAATCGAATCATGAATCATGAATTGAATCATGAATCGAATCATGAATTGAATCATGAATCATGAATCGAATCATGAATCATGAATTGAATCATGAATCATGAATTATGCATCATGAATTGAATCATGATTCATGAACCATGAATTGAATCATGAATCATGAATCGAATCATGAAACATGAATTGAATCATGAATCATGAATTGAGTCATTAATCATGAATCATGAATCATGAATCATGAATCATGAATTGAATCATGAATCATGAATTGAATCTTGAATCATGAATCATGAATCATGAATCATGAATCATGAATTGAATCATGAATCATGAATCATGAATTGAATCATGAATCATGAATCGAATCATGAATCATGAATTGAATCATGAATTGAATCATAAATCATGAATAGAATCATGAATAATGAATTGAATCATGAATCATGAATCGTGAATTGAATCATGAATCATGAATCATACATTGAATCATGAATCATGAATTGAATCATGAATCATGAATCATGAATTGAATCATAAATCATGAATCATGAATCAAATCATGAATCATGAATCATGAATTGAGTCATGAATCATGAATCATGAATCGAATCATGAATCATGAATTATGAATTGAATCATAAATCATGAATCATGAATCATGAATCATGAATCATGAATTGAATCATGAATCATGAATCAAATCATTAATCATGAATCATGAATCATGAATTGAATCATGAATCATGAATCATGAATTGAATCATGAATCATGAATCATGAATTAAATCATGAATCATGAATCATGAATCATGAATCGAATCATGAATCATTAATCATGAATCATGAATCATGAATCGAATCATGAATCATGAATCATGAATCATGAATCATGAATTGAATCATGAATCATGAGTTAAATCATGAATCATGAATCATGAATTATGAATTGAATCATAAATCATGAATCATGAATCATGAATTGAATCATGAATCATGAATCATGAATCAAATCATTAATCATGAATCATGAATCATGAATCATGAATCGAATCATGAATCATGAATCATGAATCATAAATTGAATCATGAATCATGAATCATGAATTAAATCATGAATCATGATTCATAAATCGAATCATGAATCACTAATCATGAATCATGAATCATGAATCGAATCATGAATCATGAATCATGAATCATGAATCATGAATTGAATCATGAATCATGAATCATGAGTTAAATCATGAATCATGAATCATGAATTAAATCATGAATCATGAATCATAAATCGAATCATGAATCATGAATTGAATCAGGATTCGAATCATGAATCATGAATCATTAATTGAATCATGAATCATGAATCTTGAATCTTGAATCTTTAATTGAATCTTGAATCATGAATTGAATCATGAATCATGAATTGAATCATGAATCATGAATCATGAATTATGAATTGAATCATAAATCATGAATCATGAATCAAATCATGAATCATGAATCATGAATTGAATCATGAATCATTAATCATGAATCATGAATCATGAATTGAATCATGAATTGAATCATGAATCATGAATCATGAATTGAATTATGGATCATGAATTGAATCATGAATCATGAATCATGAATCGAATCATGAATCATGAATCATGAATCGAATAATGAATTGAATCATGAATCGAATCATGAATTGAATCATGAATCATGAATTGCATCATGAATCATGAATCATGAATCATAAATCATGAATCGAATCATGAGTCATGAATCGAATCATGAATTGAATCATGAATCGAATCATGAATTGAATCATGAATCATGAATTGAATTATGAATCATGAATCATGAATCATAATTTGAATCATGAATCATGAATTAAGAATCATATATCGTGAATCATGAATTGAATCTTGAATTGAATCATGAATCATGAGTCATAAATTGAATCATGAATTATGAATCATGAATTGAATCATGAATCATGAATCATAAATCATAAATTGAATCATGAATCATGAATCATGAATCGAATCATGAATCATGAATTGAATCATGAATCGAATGATGAATTGAATCATGAATCGAATCATGAATCATGAATTGAATCATGAATCATGATATGAATCATGAATCATGAATCATGAATCATGAATCGAATCATGAATCATGAATCAAGAATCATGAATCGAATCATGAATCATGAATTGAATCATGAATCATGAATCGAATCATGAATCATGAATCATGAATCATGAATTAAATCATGAATCATGAATCATGAATCATGAATTGAATCATGAATCATGAATCATGAATCAAATCATTAATCATGAATCATGAATCATGAATTGAATCATGAATCATGAATCATGAATTAAATCATGAATCATGAATCATGAATCATGAATCATGAATCAAATCATGAATCATTAATCATGAATCATGAATCATGAATTGAATCATGAATTGAATCATGAATTATGAATCATGAATTGAATCATGAATCATGAATTGAATCATGAATTGAATCATGAATCATGAATCATGAATTGAATTATGGATCATGAATTAAATCATGAATCATGAAACATGAATCAAATCATGAATCATGAATCATGAATCGAAACATGAATTGAATCATGAATCGAATCATGAATTGAATCATGAATCATGAATCATGAATCAAATCATGAATCATGAATCGAAACATGAATTGAATCATGAATCATGAATCGAATCATGAATCATGAATCATGAATTGAATCATGAATCATAAATTGAATCATGAATCGAATCATGAATTGAATCATGAATTATGAATCATGAATTGAATCATGAATCATGAAACATGAATCATGAATCATGAATTGAATCATGAATTGAATCATAAATCATGAATCATGAATTGAATCATGGATCATGAATTGAATCATTAATCATGAATCATGAATCAAAACATGAATTGAGTCATGAATCGAATCATGAATTGAATCATGAATCATGAATTGAATAATGAATTGAATCATGAATCATGAATCATGAATTGAATCATGAATCATGAATCATAAATCAAATCATTAATCATGAATCATGAATCATGAATCGAATCATGAATTATGAATCATGAATCATGAATCATGAATCATGAATCATGAATTAAATCATGAATCATGAATCATGAATCATGAATCGAAACATGAATCATTAATCATGAATTGAATCATGAATCGAATCATGAATTTAATCATGAATCATGAATTATGAATCATGAATCGAATCATGAATCATGAATCATGAATCATGAATCATGAATCATGAATCATGAATTAAATCATGAATCATGAATCATTAATCATGAATCGAAACATGAATCATTAATTAAATCATGAATCATGAATCATGAATCATGAATCGAAACATGAATCATTAATCATGAATTGAATCATGAATCGAATCATGAATTTAATCATGAATCATGAATTATGAATCATGAATTGAATCATGAATCATGAATCATAAATTGAATCATGAATCATGAATCATGAATCAAGAATCATAAATTGAATCATGAATCATGAATTGAATCATGAATCATGAATCATGAATCAAATCATTAATCATGAATCATGAATCATGAATCGAATCATGAATCATGAATTATGAATCATGAATCATGAATTAAATCATGAATCATGAATCATGAATCATGAATCGAATCATGAATCATGAATCGAATCATGAATCATGAATTGAATCAAGAATCATGAATTGAATCATGAATTATATCATAAATCATGAATTGAATCATGAACCATGAATCATGAATCATGAATTGAATCATGAATCATGAATTATGAATCATGAATTGAATCATGAATCATGAATCATGAAACATAAATTGAATCATGAATCATGAATCATGAATTCAATAATAATGAATTGAATCATGAATCATGAATCATGAATTGAATCATGAATCATGAATCATGAATTGAATCTTGAATTATGAATCATGAATCATGAATTGAATCATTAATCATGAATCATGATTTGTGAATTGACCAATGAATTGAATCATGAATCATGAATCATGAATTAAATCATAAATCATGAATCATGAAACATAAATTGAATCATGAATCATGAATTCAATAATAATGAATTGAATCATGAATCATGAATCATGAATTGAATCATGAATCATGAATTGAATCATGAATTGAATCATGAATCATGAATCGAATCATGAATCATGAATTGAATCATGAATCATGAATCATGAATTGAATCATGAATCGAATCATGAATCATGAATTGAATCATGAATTGAATCATAAATCATGAATATAATCATGAATAATGAATTGAATCATGAATCATGAATCATGAATTGAATCATGAATCATGAACTGAATCAGGAATCAAATCATGATTTGAATCATGAATCATGAATTGAATCATGAATCATGATTCATAAATCGAATCATGAATCATGAATCGAATCATGAATTAAGTCATGAATCATGATTGAAATCATGAATCATTAATTGAATCATGAATCATGAATCATGAATCATAAATTGAATCATGAATCATGAATCATGAATCAAATCATAAATAATGAATTGAATTATGAATAATGAATCATGAATTGAATCATGAATTGAATCATGAATCATGAATCATGAATCATGAATTGAATCATGAATCATGAATCATAAATCATGAATTAAATCATGAATTGAATCATAAATCATGAATTGAATCATGAATCATGAATCGACTCATGAATTATGAATTGAATCATGAATCATGAATTGAATCATGAATCATGAATTCAATCATGAATCATGAATCATGAATCAAGAATCATGAATCGAATCATGAATCATGAATTGAATCTTGAATCATGAATCAAGAATCATAAATTGAATCATGAATCATGAATCATGAATCGAATCATGAATTATGAATCATGAATCAAGAATCATGAATCGAATCATGAATCATAAATTAAATCTTGAATCATGAATCAAGAATCATGAATTGAATCATGAATCATGAATCATAAATCGAATCATGAATCATGAATCGAATCATGAATTGAATCATGAATCATGAATTGAATCATGAATCATGAATCATGAATCGAATCATTAATCATGAATCGAATCATGAATCATGAATCATGAATTGAATCATGATTTATGAATCATGAATCGAATATTGAATCATGAATCAAGAATCATGAATCAAATCATGAATCATGAATTGAATCGAATCATGAATCATGAATTGAATCATGAATAATGAATAATGAATCGAATCATGAATCATGAATCATGAATTGAATCATGAATTGAATCATGAATCATGAATTGAATCATGAATTAAATCATGAATTATATCAGAAATCATGAATTGAATCATGAATAATGAATCATGAATCATGAATTGAATCATGAATCATGAAATATGAATCATGAATTGAATCATGAATTATGAATCATGAATAAAATCATGAATCATGAAAAATAAATTGAATCATGAATCATGAATCATGAATCATGAATTCAATAATAATGAATTGAATCATGAATCATGAATTGAATCATGAATCAAGAATCATGAACTGAATCATGAATCATGAATCGAATCATGAATCATGAATTGAATCATGAATCATGAATTGAATCTTGAATCATGAATCATGAATTTAATCTTGAATCATGAATCATGAATTGAATCATGAATCATGAATCATGAACTGAATCATGAATCATGAATCGAATCATGAATCATGAATCGAATCATGAATCATGAATCGAATCATGAATCATGAATTGAATCATGAATTGAATCATAAGTCATGAATAGAATCGTGAATAATGAATTGAATCATGAATCATGAATCATGAATTGAATCATGAATCATGAATTGAATCAGGAATCGAATCATGAATTGAATCATGAATCATGAATTGAATCATGAATCATGAATCATGAATTGAATCATGAATCATGATTCATAAATCGAATCATGAATCATGAATTGATTCATGAATCATGATTTAAATCATGAATCATTAATTGAATCATGAATCATACATTGAATCATATATCATGAATCATGAATTGAATCATGAATCATGAATTATGAATCATGAATTGAATCATGAATCATGAATTGAATCATGAATCATGAATTGAATCATGAATCATGAATTGAATCATGAATCATGAATTATGAATCATGAATTGAATCATGAATCATGAATTGAATCATGAATCATGAATTGAATCATATATTGAATTATGAATAATGAATCATGAATTGAATCATGAATTGAATCATGAATCATGAATCATGAATTGAATCATGAATCATGAATCATAAATCATGAATTAAATCATGAATTGAATCATGAGTCATGAATTGAATCATGAATCATGAATCATGAATCATGAATCTACTCATGAATTATGAATTAAATCATGAAATATGAATTCAATCATGAATCAGGAATCGAATCATGAATAATGAATCGTGAATCATGAATCATGAATTGAATCATGAATCATGAATCATGAATCGAATCATGAATCATGAATCAAGAATCATGTATCGAATCATGAATCATGAATTGAATCTTGAATCATGAATCAAGAATCATGAATTGAATCTTGAATCATGAATCAAGAATCATGAATTGAATCATGAATCATGAATCATGAATCGAATCATGAATCATGAATCGAATCATGAATAATGAATCATGAATCATGAATCATAATTTGAATCATGAATCATGAATCATTAATTGAATCATGATTCATGAATCAAGAATCTTGAATTGAATCATGAATCGAATCATGAATCATGAATCATGAATTGAATCATGAATCATTAATCGAATCATGAATCATGAATCATGAATTGAATCATGAATCATGAATCATGAACCATGAATTGAATCATGAATCATAAATCGAATCATGAATCATGAATTGAATCATGAATCATGAATCATGAATCATGAATCATGAATTGAATCATGATTCATGATTTGAATCATGAATCATGAATCATAAATTGAATCATGAATCATGAATCGAATCATAAATCATGAATCATGAATCATGAATTGAATCATGATTCATGATTTGAATCATGAATCATGAATCATAAATTGAATCATAAATCATGAATCATGAATCGAATCATAAATCATGAATCAAGAATCATGAATTGAATCATGAATAATGAATCATGAATCAAATTATTATTCATGAATCATGAATCATGAATCGAATCATGAATCATGAATCATGAATCATGAATTGAATCATGAATCATGAATCATAAATTAAATCATGAATCATGAATCATGAATTGAATCATGAATTGAATCATAAATCAAGAATCATGAATCATGAATCATGAATCATGAATTGAATCATTTATCATGAATCAAATCATGAATCATGAATTGAATCATGAATCGAATCATAAATCAAGAATCATGAATCATGAAACATGAATGATGAATTGTATCATGAATCATGAATCATGAATCTACTCATGAATTATGAATTGAATCATGAATCATGAATTCAATCATGAATCATGAATCGAATCATGAATAATGAATCATGAATCAAGAATCATGAATTGAATCATGAATCATGAATCATGAATCGAATCATGAATAATGAATCATGAATCATGAATCATAATTTGAATCATGAATCATGAATCATTAATCGAATCATGAATCATGAATCATGAATCGAATCATGAATAATGAATCATGAATCAAGAATCATGAATTGAATCATGAATCGAATCATGAATCATGAATCATGAATCATTAATCGAATCATGAATCATGAATCATGAATTGAATCATGAATCATTAATCGAATCATGAATCATGAATCATGAATTTAATCATGAATCATGAATCATGAACTATGAATTGAATCATGAATCATAAATCGAATCATGAATCATGAATTGAATCATGATTCATGAATTGAATCATGAATCATGAATCATGAATCATAAATTGAATCATAAATCATGAATCATGAATCGAATCATAAATCATGATCATGAGTCATGTATCATGAATTAAATCATGAATCATGAATCCTGAATCAAATTATTAATCATGAATCATAAATCATGAATTAAATCATGAATTGAATCAAGAATCATGAATTGAATCATGAATCGAATCATGAATCATGAATCATGAATCATTAATCGAATCATGAATCATGAATCATGAATTGAATCATGAATCATTAATCGAATCATGAATCATGAATCATGAATTTAATCATGAATCATGAATCATGAACCATAAATTGAATCATGAATCATAAATCGAATCATGAATCATGAATTGAATCATGAATCACGAATCATGAATCATGAATCATAATTTGAATCATGAATCATGAATCATTAATCGAATCATGAATCATGAATCAAGAATCATGAATTGAATCATGAATCGAATCATGAATCATGAATCATGAATCATTAATCGAATCATGAATCATGAATCATGAATTGAATCATGAATCATTAATCGAATCATGAATCATGAATCATGAATTTAATCATGAATCATGAATCATGAACCATGAATTGAATCATGAATCATAAATCGAATCATGAATCATGAATTGAATCATGAATCACGAATCATGAATCATGAATCATGAATTGAATCATGATTCATGAATTGAATCATGAATCATGAATCATAAATTGAATCATAAATCATGAATCATGAATCGAATCATAAATCATGAATCATGAATTAAATCATGAATCATGAATCATGAATCAAATTATTAATCATGAATCATAAATTATGAATCGAATCATGAATCATTATTCATAAATCATGAATTAAATCATGAATTGAATCATGAATCATGAATTGAATCATTAATCGAATCATGAATCATGAATTGAATCATGAATCATTAATCGAATCATGAATCATGAATTTAATCATGAATCATGAATCATGAACCATGAATTGAATCATGAATCATAAATCGAATCATGAATCATGAATTGAATCATGAATCACGAATCATGAATCATGAATTGAATCATGATTCATGATTTGAATCATGAATCATGAATCATGAATCATAAATTGAATCATAAATCATGAATCATGAATCGAATCATAAATCATGAATCATGAATCATGAATCATGAATTAAATCATGAATCATGAATCATGAATCAAATTATTAATCATGAATCATGAATTATGAATCGAATCATGAATCATGAATCATGAATTGAATCATGAATCATGAATTAAATCATGAATCATGAATCATGAATTGAATCATGAATCGAATCATAAATCAAGAATCATGAATGATGAATCATGAATCATGAATTGAATCATGAATCATGAATCTAATCATGAATTATAAATTGAATCATGAATCATGAATCATAAATTGAATCATGAATCATGAATCATGAATCAAATCATGAATAATGAGTTGAATTATGAATAATGAATCATGAATTAAATCATGAATTGAATCATGAATCATGAATCATGAATTGAATCATGAATCATAAATCATGAATTAACTCATGAATTGAATCATGAATCATGAATTGAATCATGAATCATGAATCGACTCATGAAATATGAATTGAATCATGAATCATGAATTGAATCATGAATCATGAATTGAATCATGAATCATGAATCAAGAATCATGAATCGAATCATGAATCTTGAATCATAATTCAAGAATCATGAATTGAATCATGAATCATGAATCATGAATCGAATCATGAATTATGAATCATGAATCAAGAATCATGAATCGAATCATGAATCATGATTTGAATCTTGAATCATGAATCAAGAATCATGAATTGAATCATGAATCATGAATTGAATCATGAATCATGAATCGAATCATGAATAAAGAATCATGAATCATGAATCATGAATTGAATAATGAATCATGAATTGAATCATGAATCATGAATTGAATCATGAATCATGAATCATGAATTGAATCATTAATCATGAATCGAATCATGAATCATGAATCATGAATTGAATCCTGATTTATGAATCATGAATCGAATCTTGAATCATGAATCAAGAATCATGAATCAAATCATGAATCATGAATTGAATCATGAATCATGAATCATGAATTGAATCATGAATAATAAATTATGAATTATGAATTAAATCATGAATCATGAATAATGAATTGAATTATGAAACATGAACTAATAATCATGAATCGAATCATGAATCATGAATCATGAATTGAATCATGAATCATGAATCATGAATCGAATCATGAATCATGAATCATGAATTGAATCAAGAATTATGAATTGAATCATGAATCATGAATCATGAATCATGAATTGAATCATGAATTAAATCATGAATTCTATCATAAATCATGAATTGAATCATGAATCATGAATCATGAATTGAATCATGAATCATGAATTATGAATCATGAATTATGAATCATGAATAAAATCATGAATCATGAATCATGAAACATAAATTGAATCATGAATCATGAATCATGAATTCAATAATAATAAATTGAATCATGAATCATGAATAATGAATTGGATCATGAATCAAGATTAATGAATCATGAATTGAATCATGAATCATGAATCATGAATCGAATCATGAATCATGAATCATGAATTGAATCATTAATCATGAATCATGAATCATGAATTGAATAATGAATTGCATCATGAATCATGAATCATGAATTAAATCATTAATCATGAATCATGAAACATAAATTGAATCATGAATCATGAATTCAATAATTATGAATTGAATCATGAATCATGAATTGAATCATGAATCAAGAATCATGAATCATGAATTGAATCATGAATTGAATCATGAATCATGAATCATGAATCGAATCATGAATCATGAATTGAATCATGAATCATGAATTGAATCATGAATCAAGAATGATGAATCATGAATTGAATCATGAATCATGAATCATGAATCAAATCATGAATCATGAATTGAATCATGAATCATGAATCATGAATTAAATCATAAATCATCAATCATGAAACATAAATTGAATCATGAATCATGAATCATGAATTCAATAATAATGAAATGAATCATGAATCATGAATCATGAATTGAATCATGAATCAAGAATCATGAATCATGAATCAAGAATCATGAATCATGAATTGAATCATGAATCATGAATCATGAATTGAATCATGAATCATGAATTGAATCATGAATCATGAATTGAATCATGAATCATGAATTGAATCATTAATCATGAATCGAATCATGAATCATGAATCATGAATTGAATCATAATTTATGAATCATGAATCGAATCTTGAATCATGAATCAAGAATCATGAATTAAATCATGAATCATGAATTGAATCATGAATCATGAATCATGAATTGAATCATGAATAATAAATTATGAATTATGAATTAAATCATGAATCATGAATAATGAATTGAATCATGAAACATGAATTAATAATCATGAATCGAATCATGAATCATGAATCATGAATTGAATCAAGAATCATGAATCGAATCATGAATCATGAATTGAATCATGAATTGAATCATGAATCATGAATTGAATCATGAATCATGAATTGAATCATGAATTAAATCATGAATTATATCATAAATCATGAATTGAATCATGAATCATGAATCATGAATTGAATTATGATTCATGAATTATGAATCATGAATTAAATCATGAATAAAATCATGAATCATGAAACATAAATTGAATCATGAATCATGAATCATGAATTGAATCATGAATCATGAATCATGAATCTACTCATGAATTATGAATTAAATCATGAAATATGAATTCAATCATGAATCAGGAATCGAATCATGAATAATGAATCATGAATCATGAATCATGAATTGAATCATGAATCATGAATCGAATCATGAATCATGAATCAAGAATCATGTATCGAATCATGAATCATGAATTGAATCTTGAATCATGAATCAAGAATCATGAATTGAATCATGAATCATGAATCATGAATCAAATCATGAATCATGAATCGAATCATGAATAATGAATCATGAATCATGAATCATAATTTGAATCATGAATCATGAATCATTAATCGAATCATGATTCATGAATCAAGAATCATGAATTGAATCATGAATCGAATCATGAATCATGAATCATGAATTGAATCATGAATCATGAATTGAATCATGAATCATGAACCATGAATTGAATCATGAATCATAAATCGAATCATGAATCATGAATTGAATCATGAATCATGAATCATGAATCATGAATTGAATCATGATTCATGATTTGAATCATGAATCATGAATCATGAATCATAAATTGAATCATAAATCATGAATCATGAATCGAATCATAAATCATGAATCATGAATCATGAATCATGAATTGAATCATGATTCATGATGTGAATCAGGAATCATGAATCATAAATGAAATCATAAATCATGAATCATGAATCGAATCATAAATCATGAATCATGAATCATGAATTGAATCATGAATCATGAATCATGAATCAAATAATTAATCATGAATCATGAATCATGAATCGAATCATGAATCATGAATCATGAATCATGAATTGAATCATGAATCATGAATTAAATCATGAATCATGAATCATGAATTGAATCATGAATTGAATCATAAATCAAGAATCATGAATCATGAATCATGAATTGAATCATGTATCATGAATCAAATCATGAATCATAAATTGAATCATGAATCGAATCATAAATCAACAATCATGAATCATGAAACATGAATCATGAATTGTATCATGAATCATGAATCATGAATTGTATCATGAATTATGAATTGAATCATGAATCATGAATTCAATCATGAATCATGAATCAAATCATGAATAATGAATCATGAATCAAGAATCATGAATTGAATCATGAATCATGAATCGAATCATGAATAATGAATCATGAATCATGAATCATAATTT
This sequence comes from Mixophyes fleayi, assembly GCF_038048845.1. Lineage (NCBI taxonomy): Eukaryota > Metazoa > Chordata > Amphibia > Anura > Limnodynastidae > Mixophyes > Mixophyes fleayi. The sequence goes on from NW_027448553.1 coordinate 30,717, forward strand.
GAATCATGAATCATGAATCATTAATCGAATCATGAATCATGAATCAAGAATCATGAATTGAATCATGAATCGAATCATGAATCATGAATCATGAATCATTAATCGAATCATGAATCATGAATCATGAATTGAATCATGAATCATTAATCGAATCATGAATCATGAATCATGAATTGAATCATGAATCATTAATCGAATCATGAATCATGAATCATGAATTTAATCATGAATCATGAATCATGAACCATGAATTGAATCATGAATCATGAATCATGAATCATGAATCATGAATTGAATCATGATTCATGAATTGAATCATGAATCATGAATCATGAATCATAAATTGAATCATAAATCATGAATCATGTATCGAATCATAAATCATGTATCATGAATTGAATCATGAATCATGAATCATGAATCAAATTATTAATCATGAATCATGAATTATGAATCGAATCATGAATCATGAATCATGAATTGAATCATGAATCATGAATCATGAATTAAATCATGAATCATGAATCATGAATTGAATCATGAATCGAATCATAAATCAAGAATCAGGAATCATGAATCATGAATCATGAATTGAATCATGAATCATGAATCTACTCATGAATTATGAATTGAATCATGAATCATGAATTCAATCATGAATCATGAATCGAATCATTAATAATGAATCATGAATCAAGAATCATAATTTGAATCATGAATCATGAATCATTAATCGAATCATGAATCATGAATCATGAATCAAGAATCATGAATTGAATCATGAATCATGAATTGAATCATGAATCATGAATCATAAATTGAATCATGAATCATGAATCATGAATCAAATCATGAATAATGAGTTGAATTATGAATAATGAATCATGAATTGAATCATGAATCATGAATCATGAATTGAATCATGAATCATAAATCATGAATTAAATCATGAATTGAATCATGAATCATGAATTGAATCATGAATCGACTCATGAATTATGAATTGAATCATGAATCATGAATTGAATCATGAATCATGAATCATGAATCAAGAATCATGAATCGAATCATGAATCTTGAATCATGAATCAAGAATCATGAATTGAATCATGAATCATGAATCATGAATCGAATCATGAATTATGAATCATGAATCAAGAATCATGAATCGAATCATGAATCATGATTTGAATCTTGAATCATGAATCAAGAATCATGAATTGAATCATGAATCATGAATCATGAATTGAATCATGAATCATGAATCGAATCATGAATAAAGAATCATGAATCATGAATCATGAATTGAATCATGAATCATGAATTGAATCATGAATCATGAATCATGAATTGAATCATTAATCACGAATCGAATCTTGAATCATGAATCAAGAATCATGAATCATGTATTGAATTATGAATCATGAATTGAATCATGAATAATAATTATGAATTATGAATTAAATCGTGAATCATGAATAATGAATTGAATCATGAAAAATGAACTAATAATCATAATTTGAATCATGAATCATGAATCATGAATTGAATCATGAATCATGAATCATGATTCGAATCATGAATCATGAATCATGAATTGAATCAAGAATTATGAATCGAATCATGAATCATGAATCATGAATCGAATCATGAATCATGAATCATGAATCATGAATTGAATCATGAATTAAATCATGAATTCTATCATAAATCATGAATTGAATCATGAATCATGAATCATGAATCATGAATTGAATCATGAATCATGAATTATGAATCATGAATTGAATCATGAATTATGAATCATGAATAAAATCATGAATCATGAATCATGAAACATAAATTGAATCATGAATCATGAATCATGAATTCAATAATAATAAATTGAATCATGAATCATGAATTATGAATCATGAATTGAATCATGAAACAAGAATCATGAATCATGAATTAAATCATGAATCATGAATTATGAATCATGAATTGAATCATGAAACAAGAATCATGAATCATGAATTAAATCATGAATCATGAATCATGAATCGAATCATGAATGATGAATCATGAATTGAATCATTAATCATGAATCATGAATCATGAATTGAATAATGAATTGCATCATGAATCATGAATCATGAATTAAATCATTAATCATGAATCATGAAACATAAATTGAATCATGAATCATGAATTCAATAATAATGAATTGAATCATGAATCATGAATCATGAATTGAATCATGAATCAAGAATCATGAATCATGAATTGAATCATGAATTGAATCATGAATCATGAATCGAATCATGAATCATGAATTGAATCATGAATCATGAATTGAATCATGAATCAAGAATGATGAATCATGAATTGAATCATGAATCATGAATCATGAATCGAATCATGAATCATGAATTGAATCATGAATCATGAATTAAATCATAAATCATCAATCATGAAACATAAATTGAATCATGAATCATGAATTCAATAATAATGAATTGAATAATGAATCATGAATCATGAATTGAATCATGAATCAAGAATCATGAAACATGAATTGAATCATGAATCATGAATCATGAATCGAATCATGAATCAAGAATTGAATCATGAATCATGAATTGAATCATTAATCATGAATCATGAATTGAATCATGAATCATGAATTGAATCTTGAATCTTGAATCATGAATCATGAATCATTAATCATGAATCATGAATCATGAATCATAAATTGAATCATGAATCATGAATCATGAATCGAATCATGAATCATGAATTGAATCATGAATTGAATCATAAATCATGAATAGAATCATAAATAATGAATTGAATCATGAATCATGAATCATGAATTGAATCATGAATCATGAATTGAATCAGGAATCGAATCATGAATTAAGTCATGTATCATGATTCAAATCATGAATCATTAATTGAATCATGAATCATGAATCATACATTGAATCATGAATCATGAATCATGAATTGAATCATGAATAATGAATCATGAATCATGATACATAAATTGAATCATGAATCATGAATCAAATCATAAATAATGAATTGAATTATGAATTGAATCATGAATCATGAATTGAATCATGAATCATGGATCATAAATCATGAATCATAAATCATGAATTAAATCATGAATTGAATCATGAATCATGAATTGAATCATGAATCATGAATCGACTCATGAATTATGAATTGAATCATGAATCATGAATTGAATCATAAATCATGAATTCAATCATGAATCATGAATCATGAATCAAGAATCATGAATTGAATCATGAATCATGAATCATGAATTGAATCATGAATCATGAATTGAATCATGAATCATGAATCATGAATTGAATCATTAATCATGAATCGAATCACGAATCATGAATCATGAATCATGAATTGAATCATGATTTATGAATCAAGAATCGAATCTTGAATCATGAATCAAGAATCATGAATCAAATCATGAATCATGAATTGAATCATGAATCATGAATCATGAATTGAATCATGAATAATAAATTATGAATTATGAATTAAATCATGAATCATGAATAATGAATTGAATCATGAAACATGAATTAATAATCATGAATTGAATCATGAATCATGAATTGAATCAAGAATCATGAATCAAATCATGAATCATGAATTGAATCATGAATCATGAATTGAATCATGAATTAAATCATGAATTATATCATAAATCATGAATTGAATCATGAATCAAGAATGATGAATCATGAATTGAATCATGAATCATGAATTATGAATCGAATCATGAATTGAATCATGAATCATGATTCATGAATTAAATCATAAATCATCAATCATGAAACATAAATTGAATCATGAATCATGAATCATGAATTCAATAATAATGAATTGAATCATGAATCATGAATCATGAATCATGAATTGAATCATGAATCATGAATCATGAATCGAATCATGAATCAAGAATTGAATCATGAATCATGAATTGAATCATGAATCATGAATTGAATCTTGAATCATGAATCGATTCATGAATCATTAATTGAATCATGAATTGAATCATAAATCATGAATAGAATCATAAATAATGAATTGAATCATGAATCATGAATCATGAATTGAATCATGAATCATGAATTAAATCAGGAATCGAATCATGAATTGAATCATGAATCATGAATTGAATCATGAATCATGAATCATGAATTGAATCATGAATCATGATTCATAAATCGAATCATGAATCATGAATTGAATCATGAATCGAATCATGAATTAAGTCATGTATCATGATTCAAATCATGAATCATTAATTGAATCATGAATCATGAATCATACATTGAATCATGAATCATGAATCATGAATTGAATCATGAATAATGAATCATGAATCATGAATCATAAATTGAATCATGAATCATGAATCAAATCATAAATAATGAATTGAATTATGAATTGAATCATGAATCATGAATCATGAATTGAGTCATGAATCATGAATCATAAATCATGAATCATAAATCATGAATTAAATCATGAATTGAATCATGAATCATGAATTAAATCATGAATCATGAATCGACTCATGAATTATGAATTGAATCATGAATCATGAATTGAATCATGAATCATGAATTCAATCATGAATCATGAATCATGAATCAAGAATCATGAATCGAATCATGAATCATGAATTGAATCTTGAATCATGAATCAAGAATCATGAATTGAATCATGAATCATGAATCATGAATCGATTCATGAATTTTGAATCATGAATCAAGAATCATGAATCGAATCATGAATCAAAAATTGAATCTTGAATCATGAATCAAGAATCATGAATTGAATCATGAATCATCAATCATGAATTGAATCGTGAATCATGAATCGAATCATGAATCATGAATCGAATCATGAATAAAGAATCATGAATCATGAATCATGAATTGAATCATGAATCATGAATTGAATCATGAATCATGAATTGAATCATGAATCATGAATCATGAATTGAATCATTAATCATGAATCGAATCATGAATCATGAATCATGAATTGAATCATGATTTATGAATCATGAATCGAATCTTGAATCATAAATCAAGAATCATGAATCAAATCATGAATCATGAATTGAATCATGAATCATGAATCATGAATTGAATCATGAATAATAAATTATGAATTATGAATTAAATCATGAATCATGAATAATGAATTGAATCATGAAACATGAATTAATAATCATGAATCGAATCATGAATCATGAATCATGAATTGAATCATGAATCATGAATTGAATCATGAATTAAATCATGAATTATATCATAAATCATGAATTGAATCATGAATCATGAATCATGAATCATGAATTGAATCATGATTCATGAATTATGAATCATGAATTGAATCATGAATAAAATCATGAATCATGAAACATAAATTGAATCATGAATCATGAATTCAATAATAATGAATTGAATCATGAATCATGACTCATGAATTGAATCATGAATCAAGAATCATGAATCATGAACTGAATCATGAATCATGAATCATGAATCGAATCATGAATCATGAATTGAATCATGATTCGTGAATTGAATCATTAATCATGAATCATGAATTGAATAATGAATTGAATCATGAATCATGAATCATGAATTAAATCATAAATCATGAATCATGAAACATAAATTGAATCATGAATCATGAATCATGAATTCAATAATAATGAATTGAATCATGAATCATGAATCATGAATTGAATCATGAATCAAGAATCATGAATGATGAATTGAATCATGAATCATGAATCGAATCATGAATCATGAATTGAATCATGAATTGAATCATTAATCATGAATCATGAATTGAATCATGAATCATGAATTGAATCTTGAATCATGAATCATGAATCATGAACTGAATCATGAATCATGAATCATGAATTGAATCATGAATCATGAATCATGAATCGAATCTTGAATCAAGAATCATGAATCAAATCATGAATCATGAATCATGAATCATGAATTGAATCATGAATCATGAATCATGAATCGAATCATGAATCATGAATTGAATCATGAATTGAATCATAAATCATGAATAGAATCATGAATAATGAAATGAATCATGAATCATGAATCATGAATTGAATCATAAATCATGAATTGAATCAGGAATCGAATCATGAATTGAATCATGAATCATGAATTCAATCATGAATCATGAATCGAATCATGAATAATGAATCATGAATCATGAATCATGAATTGAATCATGAATCATGAATCATGAATCGAATCATGAATCAAGAATCATGAATCGAATCATGAATCATGAATTGAATCTTGAATCATGAATCAAGAATCATGAATTGAATCATGAATAATGAATAATGAATCGAATCATGAATCATGAATCGAATCATGAATCATGAATCATGAATCATGAATCATAATTTGAATCATGAATCATGAATCATTAATCGAATCATGAATCATGAATCAAGAATCATGAATTGAATCATGAATCGAATCATGAATCATGAATCATTAATCGAATCATAAATCATGAACCATGAATTGAATCATCAATCATTAATCGAATCATGAATCATGAATCATGAATTGAATCATGAATCATGAATCATGAATTGAATCATGAATCATGAATCATAAATCGAACCATGAATCATGAATTGAATCATGAATCATGAATCATGAATCATAAATTGAATCATAAATCATGAATCATGAATCGAATCATAAATCATGAATCATGAATTGAATCATGAATCATGAATCATGAATTGAATCATGAATCAAGAATCATGAATTGAATCATGAATCATGAATCATAAATCATGAATCATAAATCATGAATTAAATCATGAATTGAATCATGAATCATGAATTGAATCATGAATCATGAATCGACTCATGAATTATGAATTGAATCATGAATCATGAATTGAATCATGAATCATGAATTCAATCATGAATCATGAATCATGAATCAAGAATCATGAATCGAATCATGAATCATGAATTGAATCTTGAATCATGAATCAAGAATCATGAATTGAATCATGAATCATGAATCGATTCATGAATTTTGAATCAAGAATCAAGAATCATGAATCGAATCATGAATCAAAAATTGAATCTTGAATCATGAATCAAGATTCATGAATTGAATCATGAATCATGAATCATGAATCGAATCGTGAATCATGAATCGAATCATGAATCATGAATCGAATCATGAATAAAGAATCATGAATCATGAATCATGAATTGAATCATGAATCATGAATTGAATCATGAATCATGAATTGAATCATGAATCATGAATCATGAATTGAATCATTAATCATGAATCGAATCATGAATGATGAATCATGAATTGAATCATGATTTATGAATCATGAATCGAATCTTGAATCATGAATCAAGAATCATGAATCAAATCATGAATCATGAATTGAATCATGAATAATAAATTATGAATTATGAATTAAATCATGAATCATGAATAATGAATTGAATTATGAAACATGAATTAATAATCATGAATCGAATCATGAATCATGAATCATGAATTGAATCAAGAATCATGAATCGAATCATGAATCATGAATTGAATCATGAATTGAATCATGAATCATGAATTGAATCATGAATTAAATCATAAATTATATCATAAATCATGAATTGAATCATGAATCATGAATCATGAATTGAATCATGATTCATGAATTATGAATCATGAATTGAATCATGAATAAAATCATGAATCATGAAACATAAATTGAATCATGAATCATGAATCATGAATTCAATAATAATGAATTGAATCATGAATCATGACTCATGAATTGAATCATGAATCAAGAATCATGAATCATGAACTGAATCATGAATCATGAATCATGAATCGAATCATGAATCATGAATCGAATCATGAATCATGAATTGAATCATGAATCATGAATTGAATCATTAATCATGAATCATGAATTGAATAATGAATTGAATCATGAATCATGAATCATGAATTAAATCATAAATCATGAATCATGAAACATAAATTGAATCAAGAATCATGAATCATGAATTCAATAATAATGAATTGAATCATGAATCATGATTCATGAATTGAATCATGAATCAAGAATCATGAATGATGAATTGAATCATGAATCATGAATCATGAATCGAATCATGAATCATGAATTGAATCATGAATCATGAATTGAATCATTAATCATGAATCATGAATTGAATCATGAATCATGAATTGAATCTTGAATCATGAATCATGAATCATGAATTGAATCATGAATCATGAATCATTAATCGAATCATGAATCATGAATCAAGAATCATGAATTGAATCATGAATCGAATCATGAATCATGAATCATTAATCGAATCATAAATCATGAACCATGAATTGAATCATCAATCATTAATCGAATCATGAATCATGAATCATGAATTGAATCATGAATCATGAATCATGAATTGAATCATGAATCATGAATCATAAATCGAACCATGAATCATGAATTGAATCATGAATCATGAATCATGAATCATAAATTGAATCATAAATCATGAATCATGAATCGAATCATAAATCATGAATCATGAATTGAATCATGAATCATGAATCATGAATTGAATCATGAATCAAGAATCATGAATTGAATCATGAATCATGAATCATAAATCATGAATCATAAATCATGAATTAAATCATGAATTGAATCATGAATCATGAATTGAATCATGAATCATGAATCGACTCATGAATTATGAATTGAATCATGAATCATGAATTGAATCATGAATCATGAATTCAATCATGAATCATGAATCATGAATCAAGAATCATGAATCGATTCATGAATCATGAATTGAATCTTGAATCATGAATCAAGAATCATGAATTGAATCATGAATCATGAATCATGAATCGATTCATGAATTTTGAATCATGAATCAAGAATCATGAATCGAATCATGAATCAAAAATTGAATCTTGAATCATGAATCAAGAATCATGAATTGAATCATGAATCATGAATCATGAATCGAATCGTGAATCATGAATCGAATCATGAATCATGAATCGAATCATGAATAAAGAATCATGAATCATGAATCATGAATTGAATCATGAATCATGAATTGAATCATGAATCATGAATTGAATCATGAATCATGAATCATGAATTGAATCATTAATCATGAATCGAATCATGAATCATGAATCATGAATTGAATCATGATTTATGAATCATGAATCGAATCTTGAATCATGAATCAAGAATCATGAATCAAATCATGAATCATGAATTGAATCATGAATCATGAATCATGAATTGAATCATGAATAATAAATTATGAATTATGAATTAAATCATGAATCATGAATAATGAATTGAATCATGAAACATGAATTAATAATCATGAATCGAATCATGAATCATGAATCATGAATTGAATCAAGAATCATGAATCGAATCATGAATCATGAATTGAATCATGAATTGAATCAAGAATCATGAATTGAATCATGAATTAAATCATGAATTATATCATAAATCATGAATTGAATCATGAATCATGAATCATGAATCATGAATTGAATCATGATTCATGAATTATGAATCATGAATTGAATCATGAATAAAATCATGAATCATGAAACATAAATTGAATCATGAATCATGAATCATAAATTCAATAATAATGAATTGAATCATGAATCATGACTCATGAATTGAATCATGAATCAAGAATCATGAATCATGAACTGAATCATGAATCATGAATCATGAATCGAATCATGAATCATGAATTGAATCATGAATCATGAATTGAATCATTAATCATGAATCATGAATTGAATAATGAATTGAATCATGAATCATGAATCATGAATTAAATCATAAATCATGAATCATGAAACATAAATTGAATCAAGAATCATGAATCATGAATTCAATAATAATAAATTGAATCATGAATCATGAATCATGAATTGAATCATGAATCAAGAATCATGAATGATGAATTGAATCATGAATCATGAATCATGAATCGAATCATGAATCATGAATGGAATCATGAATCATGAATTGAATCATTAATCATGAATCATGAATTGAATCATGAATCTATGAATTGAATCTTGAATCATGAATCATGAATCATGAATTGAATCATGAATCATGAATCATGAATTGAATCATGAATCAAGAATCATGAATGATGAATTGAATCATGAATCATGAATCATGAATCGAATCATGAATCATGAATTGAATCATGAATCATGAATTGAATCATGAATCATGAATCATGAATTGAATCATTAATCATGAATCGAATCATGAATCATGAATCATGAATTGAATCATGAATCATGAATCGAATCATGAATAAAGAATCATGAATCATGAATCATGAATTGAATCATGAATCATGAATTGAATCATGAATCATGAATTGAATCATGAATCATGAATCATGAATTGAATCATTAATCATGAATCGAATCATGAATCATGAATCATGAATTGAATCATGATTTATGAATCATGAATCGAATCTTGAATCATGAATCAAGAATCATGAATCAAATCATGAATCATGAATTGAATCATGAATCATGAATCATGAATTGAATCATGAATAATAAATTATGAATTATGAATTAAATCATGAATCATGAATAATGAATTGAATCATGAAACATGAATTAATAATCATGAATCGAATCATGAATCATGAATCATGAATTGAATCAAGAATCATGAATCGAATCATGAATCATGAATTGAATCATGAATTGAATCAAGAATCATGAATTGAATCATGAATTAAATCATGAATTATATCATAAATCATGAATTGAATCATGAATCATGAATCATGAATCATGAATTGAATCATGATTCATGAATTATGAATCATGAATTGAATCATGAATAAAATCATGAATCATGAAACATAAATTGAATCATGAATCATGAATCATAAATTCAATAATAATGAATTGAATCATGAATCATGACTCATGAATTGAATCATGAATCAAGAATCATGAATCATGAACTGAATCATGAATCATGAATCATGAATCGAATCATGAATCATGAATTGAATCATGAATCATGAATTGAATCATTAATCATGAATCATGAATTGAATAATGAATTGAATCATGAATCATGAATCATGAATTAAATCATAAATCATGAATCATGAAACATAAATTGAATCAAGAATCATGAATCATGAATTCAATAATAATAAATTGAATCATGAATCATGAATCATGAATTGAATCATGAATCAAGAATCATGAATGATGAATTGAATCATGAATCATGAATCATGAATCGAATCATGAATCATGAATGGAATCATGAATCATGAATTGAATCATTAATCATGAATCATGAATTGAATCATGAATCATGAATTGAATCTTGAATCATGAATCATGAATCATGAATTGAATCATGAATCATGAATCATGAATTGAATCATGAATCAAGAATCATGAATGATGAATTGAATCATGAATCATGAATCATGAATCGAATCATGAATCATGAATTGAATCATGAATCATGAATTGAATCATGAATCATGAATCATGAATTGAATCATTAATCATGAATCGAATCATGAATCATGAATCATGAATTGAATCATGATTTATGAATCATGAATCGAATCTTGAATCATAAATCAAGAATCATGAATCAAATCATGAATCATGAATTGAATCATGAATCATGAATCATGAATTGAATCATGAATAATAAATTATGAATTATGAATTAAATCATGAATCATGAATAATGAATTGAATCATGAAACATGAATTAATAATCATGAATCGAATCATGAATCATGAATCATGAATTGAATCATGAATCATGAATTGAATCATGAATTAAATCATGAATTATATCATAAATCATGAATTGAATCATGAATCATGAATCATGAATCATGAATTGAATCATGATTCATGAATTATGAATCATGAATTGAATCATGAATAAAATCATGAATCATGAAACATAAATTGAATCATGAATCATGAATTCAATAATAATGAATTGAATCATGAATCATGACTCATGAATTGAATCATGAATCAAGAATCATGAATCATGAACTGAATCATGAATCATGAATCATGAATCGAATCATGAATCATGAATTGAATCATAATTTGTGAATTGAATCATTAATCATGAATCATGAATTGAATAATGAATTGAATCATGAATCATGAATCATGAATTAAATCATAAATCATGAATCATGAAACATAAATTGAATCATGAATCATGAATCATGAATTCAATAATAATGAATTGAATCATGAATCATGAATCATGAATTGAATCATGAATCAAGAATCATGAATGATGAATTGAATCATGAATCATGAATCGAATCATGAATCATGAATTGAATCATGAATTGAATCATTAATCATGAATCATGAATTGAATCATGAATCATGAATTGAATCTTGAATCATGAATCATGAATCATGAACTGAATCATGAATCATGAATCATGAATTGAATCATGAATCATGAATCATGAATCGAATCTTGAATCAAGAATCATGAATCAAATCATGAATCATGAATCATGAATCATGAATTGAATCATGAATCATGAATCATGAATCGAATCATGAATCATGAATTGAATCATGAATTGAATCATAAATCATGAATAGAATCATGAATAATGAAATGAATCATGAATCATGAATCATGAATTGAATCATAAATCATGAATTGAATCAGGAATCGAATCATGAATTGAATCATGAATCATGAATTCAATCATGAATCATGAATCGAATCATGAATAATGAATCATGAATCATGAATCATGAATTGAATCATGAATCATGAATCATGAATCGAATCATGAATCAAGAATCATGAATCGAATCATGAATCATGAATTGAATCTTGAATCATGAATCAAGAATCATGAATTGAATCATGAATAATGAATAATGAATCGAATCATGAATCATGAATCGAATCATGAATCATGAATCATGAATCATGAATCATAATTTGAATCATGAATCATGAATCATTAATCGAATCATGAATCATGAATCAAGAATCATGAATTGAATCATGAATCGAATCATGAATCATGAATCATTAATCGAATCATAAATCATGAACCATGAATTGAATCATCAATCATTAATCGAATCATGAATCATGAATCATGAATTGAATCATGAATCATGAATCATGAATTGAATCATGAATCATGAATCATAAATCGAACCATGAATCATGAATTGAATCATGAATCATGAATCATGAATCATAAATTGAATCATAAATCATGAATCATGAATCGAATCATAAATCATGAATCATGAATTGAATCATGAATCATGAATCATGAATTGAATCATGAATCAAGAATCATGAATTGAATCATGAATCATGAATCATAAATCATGAATCATAAATCATGAATTAAATCATGAATTGAATCATAGAATCATGAATTGAATCATGAATCATGAATCGACTCATGAATTATGAATTGAATCATGAATCATGAATTGAATCATGAATCATGAATTCAATCATGAATCATGAATCATGAATCAAGAATCATGAATCGAATCATGAATCATGAATTGAATCTTGAATCATGAATCAAGAATCATGAATTGAATCATGAATCATGAATCGATTCATGAATTTTGAATCAAGAATCAAGAATCATGAATCGAATCATGAATCAAAAATTGAATCTTGAATCATGAATCAAGAATCATGAATTGAATCATGAATCATGAATCATGAATCGAATCGTGAATCATGAATCGAATCATGAATCATGAATCGAATCATGAATAAAGAATCATGATCATGAATCATGAATTGAATCATGAATCATGAATTGAATCATGAATCATGAATTGAATCATGAATCATGAATCATTGAATTGAATCATTAATCATGAATCGAATCATGAATGATGAATCATGAATTGAATCATGATTTATGAATCATGAATCGAATCTTGAATCATGAATCAAGAATCATGAATCAAATCATGAATCATGAATTGAATCATGAATAATAAATTATGAATTATGAATTAAATCATGAATCATGAATAATGAATTGAATCATGAAACATGAATTAATAATCATGATCGAATCATGAATCATGAATCATGAATTGAATCAAGAATCATGAATCGAATCATGAATCATGAATTGAATCATGAATTGAATCATGAATCATGAATTGAATCATGAATTAAATCATAAATTATATCATAAATCATGAATTGAATCATGAATCATGAATCATGAATTGAATCATGATTCATGAATTATGAATCATGAATTGAATCACATGAATAAAATCATGAATCATGAAACATAAATTGAATCATGAATCATGAATCATGAATTCAATAATAATGAATTGAATCATGAATCATGACTCATGAATTGAATCATGAATCAAGAATCATGAATCATGAACTGAATCATGAATCATGAATCATGAATCGAATCATGAATCATGAATCGAATCATGAATCATGAATCATGAATTGAATCATGAATCATGAATCATGAATTGAATCATGAATCAAGAATCATGAATTGAATCATGAATCATGAATCATAAATCATGAATCATAAATCATGAATTAAATCATGAATTGAATCATGAATCATGAATTGAATCATGAATCATGAATCGACTCATGAATTATGAATTGAATCATGAATCATGAATTGAATCATGAATCATGAATTCAATCATGAATCATGAATCATGAATCAAGAATCATGAATCGAATCATGAATCATGAATTGAATCTTGAATCATGAATCAAGAATCATGAATTGAATCATGAATCATGAATCGATTCATGAATTTTGAATCAAGAATCAAGAATCATGAATCGAATCATGAATCAAAAATTGAATCTTGAATCATGAATCAAGAATCATGAATTGAATCATGAATCATGAATCATGAATCGAATCGTGAATCATGAATCGAATCATGAATCATGAATCGAATCATGAATAAAGAATCATGAATCATGAATCATGAATTGAATCATGAATCATGAATTGAATCATGAATCATGAATTGAATCATGAATCATGAATCATGAATTGAATCATTAATCATGAATCGAATCATGAATGATGAATCATGAATTGAATCATGATTTATGAATCATGAATCGAATCTTGAATCATGAATCAAGAATCATGAATCAAATCATGAATCATGAATTGAATCATGAATAATAAATTATGAATTATGAATTAAATCATGAATCATGAATATGAATTGAATCATGAAACATGAATTAATAATCATGAATCGAATCATGAATCATGAATCATGAATTGAATCAAGAATCATGAATCGAATCATGAATCATGAATTGAATCATGAATTGAATCATGAATTAAATCATAAATTATATCATAAATCATGAATTGAATCATGAATCATGAATCATGAATTGAATCATGATTCATGAATTATGAATCATGAATTGAATCATGAATAAAATCATGAATCATGAAACATAAATTGAATCATGAATCATGAATCATGAATTCAATAATAATGAATTGAATCATGAATCATGACTCATGAATTGAATCATGAATCAAGAATCATGAATCATGAATCATGAATCATGAATCGAATCATGAATCATGAATCGAATCATGAATCATGAATTGAATCATGAATCATGAATTGAATCATTAATCATGAATCATGAATTGAATAATGAATTGAATCATGAATCATGAATCATGAATTAAATCATAAATCATGAATCATGAAACATAAATTGAATCAAGAATCATGAATCATGAATTCAATAATAATGAATTGAATCATGAATCATGATTCATGAATTGAATCATGAATCAAGAATCATGAATGATGAATTGAATCATGAATCATTGAATCATGAATCGAATCATGAATCATGAATTGAATCATGAATCATGAATTGAATCATTAATCATGAATCATGAATTGAATCATGAATCATGAATTGAATCTTGAATCATGAATCATGAATCATGAATTGAATCATGAATCATGAATCATTAATCGAATCATGAATCATGAATCAAGAATCATGAATTGAATCATGAATCGAATCATGAATCATGAATCATTAATCGAATCATAAATCATGAACCATGAATTGAATCATCAATCATTAATCGAATCATGAATCATGAATCATGAATTGAATCATGAATCATGAATCATGAATTGAATCATGAATCATGAATCATAAATCGAACCATGAATCATGAATTGAATCATGAATCATGAATCATGAATCATAAATTGAATCATAAATCATGAATCATGAATCGAATCATAAATCATGAATTATGAATTGAATCATGAATCATGAATCATGAATTGAATCATGAATCAAGAATCATGAATTGAATCATGAATCATGAATCATAAATCATGAATCATAAATCATGAATTAAATCATGAATTGAATCACTGAATCATGAATTGAATCATGAATCATGAATCGACTCATGAATTATGAATTGAATCATGAATCATGAATTGAATCATGAATCATGAATTCAATCATGAATCATGAATCATGAATCAAGAATCATGAATCGAATCATTAATCATGAATTGAATCTTGAATCATGAATCAAGAATCATGAATTGAATCATGAATCATGAATCGATTCATGAATTTTGAATCATGAATCAAGAATCATGAATCGAATCATGAATCAAAAATTGAATCTTGAATCATGAATCAAGAATCATGAATTGAATCATGAATCATGAATCATGAATCGAATCGTGAATCATGAATCGAATCATGAATCATGAATCGAATCATGAATAAAGAATCATGAATCATGAATCATGAATTGAATCATGAATCATGAATTGAATCATGAATCATGAATTGAATCATGAATCATGAATCATGAATTGAATCATTAATCATGAACTCGAATCATGAATCATGAATCATGAATTGAATCATGATTTATGAATCATGAATCGAATCTTGAATCATGAATCAAGAATCATGAACCAAATCATGAATCATGAATTGAATCATGAATCATGAATCATGAATTGAATCATGAATAATAAATTATGAATTATGAATTAAATCATGAATCATGAATAATGAATTGAATCATGAAACATGAATTAATAATCATGAATCAAATCATGAATCATGAATCATGAATTGAATCAAGAATCATGAATCGAATCATGAATCATGATTATGAATCATGAATTGAATCAAGAATCATGAATTGAATCATGAATTAATCATGAATTATATCATAAATCATGAATTGAATCATGAATCATGAATCATGAATCATGAATTGAATCATGATTCATGAATTATGAATCATGAATTGAATCATGAATAAAACTCATGAATCATGAAACATAAATTGAATCATGAATCATGAATCATAAATTCAATAATAATGAATTGAATCATGAATCATGACTCATGAATTGAATCATGAATCAAGAATCATGAATCATGAACTGAATCATGAATCATGAATCATGAATCGAATCATGAATCATGAATTGAATCATGAATCATGAATTGAATCATTAATCATGAATCATGAATTGAATAATGAATTGAATCATGAATCATGAATCATGAATTAAATCATAAATCATGAATCATGAAACATAAATTGAATCAAGAATCATGAATCATGAATTCAATAATAATGAATTGAATCATGAATCATGAATCATGAATTGAATCATGAATCAAGAATCATGAATGATGAATTGAATCATGAATCATGAATCATGAATCGAATCATGAATCATGAATGGAATCATGAATCATGAATTGAATCAGTTAATCATGAATCATGAATTGAATCATGAATCATGAATTGAATCTTGAATCATGAATCATGAATCATGAATTGAATCATGAATCATGAATCATGAATTGAATCATGAATCATGAATCATGAATCGAATCTTGAATCAAGAATCATGAACCAAATCATGAATCATGAATCATGAATTGAATCATGAATCATAAATCATGAATCGAATCATGAATCATGAATTGAATCATGAATTGAATCATAAATCATGAATAGAATCATGAATAATGAATTGAATCATGAATCATGAATCATGAATTGAATCATAAATCATGAATTGAATCAGGAATCGAATCATGAATTGAATCATGAATCATGAATTCAATCATGAATCATGAATCGAATCATGAATAATGAATCATGAATCATGAATCATGAATTGAATCATGAATCATGAATCATGATATCGAATCATGAATCAAGAATCATGAATCGAATCATGAATCATGAATTGAATCTTGAATCATGAATCAAGAATCATGAATTGAATCATGAATAATGAATAATGAATCGAATCATGAATCATGAATCATGAATCATGAATCATAATTTGAATCATGAATCATGAATCATTAATCGAATCATGAATCATGATCAAGAATCATGAATTGAATCATGAATCGAATCATGAATCATGAATCATTAATCGAATCATAAATCATGAACCATGAATTGAATCATCAATCATTAATCGAATCATGAATCATGAATCATGAATTGAATCATGAATCATGAATCATGAATCATGAATTGAATCATGAATCATGAATCATAAATCGAACCATGAATCATGAATTGAATCATGAATCATGAATCATGAATCATAAATTGAATCATAAATCATGAATCATGAATCGAATCATAAATCATGAATCATGAATTGAATCATGAATCATGAATAAAATTATTAATCATGAATCATGAATCATGAATCGAATCATGAATCATGAATCATGAATCATGCATTGAATCATGAATCATGAATCATGAATTAAATAATGAATCATGAATTGAATCATGAATCGAATCATAAATCAAGAATCATGAATCATGAATCATGAATCATGAATTGAATCATGTATCATGAATCAAATCATGAATCATGAATTATTAATCATGAATTGAATCATGAATCATGAATTATGAATCATGAATTGAATCATGAATCATGAATCATGAATTGAATCATAAATCATGAATCATGAATCGAATCATAAATCATGAATCAGGAATCATGAATCATGAATTGAATCATGAATCATGAATCATGAATCATGAATTGAATCATAAATCATGAATCATGAATCATGAATCATGAATCGAATCATGAATCATGAATTAAGAATCAAGAATCATGAATCGAATCATGAATCATGAATTGAATCTTGAATCATGAATAAAGAATCATGAATTGAATCATGAATCATGAATCATGAATCGAATCATGAATCATGAATCGAATCATGAATAATGAATCATGAATCATAAATTTATGAATCGAATCATGAATCATGAATCAAGAATCATGAATCGAATCATGAATCATGAATTGAATCTTGATTCATGAATCAAGAATCATGAATTGAATCATGAATCATGAATAATGAATCGAATCATGAATCATGAATCGAATCATGATAATGAATCATGAATCATGAATCATAATTTGAATCATGAATCATGAATCATTAATCAAATCATGAATCATGAATCAAGAATCATGAATTGAATCATGATCGAATCATGAATCATAAATCGAATCATGAATCATGAATCATGAATTGAATCATCAATCATTAATCGAATCATGAATCATGAATCATGAATTGAATCATCAATCATGATTCATGAATCATGAATCATGAATTGAATCATGAATCATGAATCATAAATTCGAATCATGAATCATGAATTGAATCATGAATTGAATCATAAATCATGAATAGAATCATGAATAATGAATTGAATCATGAATCATGAATCATGAATTGAATCATAAATCATGAATTGAATCAGGAATCGAATCATGATTGAATCATGAATCATGAATTGAATCATGAATCATGAATCATGAACTGAATCATGAATTGAATCATGAATCATGATTCATAAATCGAATCATGAATCATGAATTGAATCATGAATCGAATCATGAATTGAGTCATGAATCATGATTTAAATCATGAATCATTAATTGAATCATGAATCATGAATCATACATTGAATCATGAATCATGAATCATACATTGAATCACGAATCATGAATCATGAATCAAGAATCATGAATGGAATCATGAATCATGAATTGAATCTTGAATCATGAATGAAGAATCATGAATTGAATCATGAATCATGAATCATGAATCGAATCATGAATCATGAATCATGAATCGAATCATGAATCATGAATCATGAATCATAATTTTAATCATGAATCATGAATCATTAATCGAATCATGAATCATGAATCATGAATTGAATCATGAATCGAATCATGAATCATGATCATTAATCGAATCATGAATCATGAATCATGAATTGAATCATGAATCATTAATCGAATCACGGATCATGAATCATGAATTGAATCATGATTCGAATCATGAATCATGAATCATGAATCATTAATCGAATCATGAATCATGAATCATGAATTGAATCAAGAATCATGAATCGAATCACGGATCATGAATCATGAATTGAATCATGAATCTCAATTCATGAATCATGAATTGAATCATGAATCATGAATAATGAATCGAATCATGAATCATGAATCAAGAAGTCAGTGAGTCGAATCATGAATCATGAATTGAATCTTGAATCATGAATCAAGAATCTGAATTGAATCATGAATCATGAATAATGAATCGAATCATGAATCATGAATCAAAAATCATGAATTGAATCATGAATCGAATCATGAATCATGAATCATTAAACGAATCATAAATCATGAATCATGAATTGAATCATGAATCATGAATCATGAATCATGAATTGAATCATGAATCATGAATCATGAATCATGAATTGAAACATGATTCATGAATTGAATCATGAATCATGAATCATGAATTGAAACATGATTCATGAATTGAATCATGAATCATGAATCATGAATCATGAATTGAATCATGAATCATGAATCATGAATCAAATTATTAATCATGAATCATGAATCATGAATCGAATCATGAATCATGAATTATGAATCATGCATTGAATCATGAATCATGAATCATGAATTAAATCATGAATCAAGAATCATGAATTGAATCATGAATCAAATCATAAATCAAGAATCATGAATCATGAATCATGAATCATGAATTGAATCATGTATCATGAATCAAATCATGAATCATGAATTATTAATCATGAATTGAATCATGAAATATGAATTATGAATCATGAATTGAATCATGAATCATGAATCATGAATCATGAATTGAATCATAAATCATGAATCCTGAATCGAATCATGAATCATGAATCAGGAATCATGAATCATGAATTGAATCATGAATCATGAATCATGAATCATGAATTGAATCATAAATCATGAATCATGAATCAAAAATCATGAATCGAATCATGAATCATGAATAGAATCATGAATCGAATCATGAATCATGAATTGAATCAAGAATCATGAATCAAGAATCATGAATTGAATCATGAATCATGAATAATAAAATGAATCATGAATCATGAATCGAATCATGAATAATGAATCATGAATCATGAATCATAATTTGAATCATGAATCATGAATCATTAATCGAATCATGAATCAAGAATCATGAATCGAATCATGAATCATGAATCATTAATCGAATCATGAATCATGAATCATGAATCATTAATCGAATCATGAATCATGAATCATGAATTGAATCATGAATCGAATCATGAATCATGTATCATTAATCGAATCATGAATCATGAATCATGAATCATTAATCGAATCATGAATCATGAATCATGAATTGAATCATCAATCATGAATCATGAATCATGAATTGAAACATGATTCATGAAATGAATCATGAATCATGAATCATGAATCATAAATTGAATCATAAATCATGAATCATGAATCGAATCATAAATCATGAATCATGAATCATGAATTAAATCATGAATCATGAATCATGAATCGAATCATGAATCATGAATCGAATCATGAATCATGAATTGAATCATGAATTGAATCATAAATCATGAATAGAATCATGAATAATGAATTGAATCATGAATCATGAATCATGAATCGAATCATAAATCATGAATCATGAATCATGAATTGAATCATGAATCATGAATCGTGAATCAAATTATTAATCATGAATCATAAATCGAATCATGAATCATGAATTATGAATCATGCATTGAATCATGAATCATGAATCATGAATTAAATCATGAATCATGAATCATGAATTGAATCATGAATCGAATCATAAATCAAGAATCATGAATCATGAATCATAAATCATGAATTGAATCATGTATCATGAATCAAATCATGAATCATGAATTATTAATCATGAATTAAATCATGAATAATGAATTATGAATCATGAATTGAATCATGAATCATGAATCAAGAATTGAATCATAAATCATGAATCATGAATCGAATCATGAAATATGAATCAGGAATCATGAATCATGAATTGAATCATGAATCATGAATCATGAATTGAATCATAAATCATGAATCATGAATCATGAATCATGAATCAAATCATGAATTTTGAATCATGAATCAAGAATCATGAATCGAATCATGAATCAAAAATTGAATCTTGAATCATGAATCAAGAATCATGAATTGAATCATGAATCATCAATCATGAATTGAATCGTGAATCATGAATCGAATCATGAATCATGAATCGAATCATGAATAAAGAATCATGAATCATGAATTGAATCATGAATCATGAATTGAATCATGAATCATGAATTGAATCATGAATCATGAATCATGAATTGAATCATTAATCATGAATCGAATCATGAATCATGAATCATGAATTGAATCATGATTTATGAATCATGAATCGAATCTTGAATCATAAATCAAGAATCATGAATCAAATCATGAATCATGAATTGAATCATGAATCATGAATCATGAATTGAATCATGAATAATAAATTATGAATTATGAATTAAATCATGAATCATGAATAATGAATTGAATCATGAAACTTGAATTAATAATCATGAATCGAATCATGAATCATGAATCATGAATTGAATCAAGAATCATGAATCGAATCATGAATCATGAATTGAATCATGAATTGAATCATGAATTAAATCATGAATTATATCATAAATCATGAATTGAATCATGAATCATGAATCATGAATCATGAATTGAATCATGATTCATGAATTATGAATCATGAATTGAATCATGAATAAAATCATGAATCATGAAACATAAATTGAATCATGAATCATGAATTCAATAATAATGAATTGAATCATGAATCATGACTCATCAATTGAATCATGAATCAAGAATCATGAATCATGAACTGAATCATGAATCATGAATCATGAATTGAATCATGAATCGTGAATTGAATCATTAATCATGAATCATGAATTGAATAATGAATTGAATCATGAATCATGAATCATGAATTAAATCATAAATCATTAATCATGAAACATAAATTGAATCATGAATCATGAATCATGAATTCAATAATAATGAATTGAATCATGAATCATGAATCATGAATTGAATCATGAATCAAGAATCATGAATGATGAATTGAATCATGAATCATGAATCGAATCATGAATCATGAATTGAATCATGAATCATGAATTGAATCATTAATCATGAATCATGAATTGAATCATGAATCATGAATTGAATCTTGAATCATGAATCATGAATCATGAATTGAATCATGAATCATGAATCATGAATTGAATCATGAATCATGAATCATGAATCGAATCTTGAATCAAGAATCATGAATCAAATCATGAATCATGAATCATGAATCAGGAATTGAATCATGAATCATGAATCATGAATCGAATCATGAATCATGAATTGAATCATGAATTGAATCCTAAATCATGAATAGAATCATGAATAATGAAATGAATCATGAATCATGAATCATGAATTGAATCATAAATCATGAATTGAATCAGGAATCGAATCATGAATTGAATCATGAATCATGAATTCAATCATGAATCATGAATCGAATCATGAATAATGAATCATGAATCATGAATCATGAATTGAATCATGAATCATGAATCATGAATCGAATCATGAATCAAGAATCATGAATCGAATCATTAATCATGAATTGAATCTTGAATCATGAATCAAGAATCATGAATTGAATCATGAGTAATGAATAATGAATCGAATCATGAATCATGAATCGAATCATGAATCATGAATCATGAATCATGAATCATAATTTGAATCATGAATCATTAATCGAATCATGAATCATGAATCAAGAATCATGAATTGAATCATGAATCGAATCATGAATCATGAATCATTAATCGAATCATAAATCATGAACCATGAATTGAATCATCAATCATTAATCGAATCATGAATCATGAATCATGAATTGAATCATGAATCATGAATCATGAATTGAATCATGAATCATGAATCATAAATCGAACCATGAATCATGAATTGAATCATGAATCATGAATCATGAATCATAAATTGAATCATAAATCATGAATCATGAATCGAATCATAAATCATGAATCATGAATTGAATCATGAATCATGAATCATGAATTGAATCATGAATCAAGAATCATGAATTGAATCATGAATCATGAATCATAAATCATGAATCATAAATCATGAATTAAATCATGAATTGAATCATGAATCATGAATTGAATCATGAATTGACTCATGAATTATGAATTGAATCATGACTCATGAATTGAATCATGAATCATGAATTCAATCATGAATCATGAATCATGAATCAAGAATCATGAATCGAATCATGAATCATGAATTGAATCTTGAATCATGAATCTTGAATCATGAATTGAATCATGAATCATGAATCGATTCATGAATTTTGAATCATGAATCAAGAATCATGAATCGAATCATGAATCAAAAATTGAATCTTGAATCATGAATCAAGAATCATGAAACTTGAATTAATAATCATGAATCGAATCATGAATCATGAATCATGAATTGAATCAAGAATCATGAATCGAATCATGAATCATGAATTGAATCATGAATTGAATCATGAATTAAATCATGAATTATATCATAAATCATGAATTGAATCATGAATCATGATCATGAATCATGAATTGAATCATGATTCATGAATTATGAATCATGAATTGAATCATGAATAAAATCATGAATCATGAAACATAAATTGAATCATGAATCATGAATTCAATAATAATGAATTGAATCATGAATCATGACTCATCAATTGAATCATGAATCAAGAATCATGAATCATGAACTGAATCATGAATCATGAATCATGAATTGAATCATGAATCGTGAATTGAATCATTAATCATGAATCATGAATTGAATAATGAATTGAATCATGAATCATGAATCATGAATTAAATCATAAATCATTAATCATGAAACATAAATTGAATCATGAATCATGAATCATGAATTCAATAATAATGAATTGAATCATGAATCATGAATCATGAATTGAATCATGAATCAAGAATCATGAATGATGAATTGAATCATGAATCATGAATCGAATCATGAATCATGAATTGAATCATGAATCATGAATTTGAATCATTAATCATGAATCATGAATTGAATCATGAATCATGAATTGAATCTTGAATCATGAATCATGAATCATGAATTGAATCATGAATCATGAATCATGAATTGAATCATGAATCATGAATCATGAATCGAATCTTGAATCAAGAATCATGAATCAAATCATGAATCATGAATCATGAATCAGAATTGAATCATGAATCATGAATCATGAATCGAATCATGAATCATGAATTGAATCATGAATTGAATCCTAAATCATGAATAGAATCATGAATAATGAAATAAATCATGAATCATGAATCATGAATTGAATCATAAATCATGAATTGAATCAGGAATCGAATCATGAATTGAATCATGAATCATGAATTCAATCATGAATCATGAATCGAATCATGAATAATGAATCATGAATCATGAATCATGAATTGAATCATGAATCATGAATCATGAATCGAATCATGAATCAAGAATCATGAATCGAATCATTAATCATGAATTGAATCTTGAATCATGAATCAAGAATCATGAATTGAATCATGAGTAATGAATAATGAATCGAATCATGAATCATGAATCGAATCATGAATCATGAATCATGAATCATGAATCATAATTTGAATCATGAATCATTAATCGAATCATGAATCATGAATCAAGAATCATGAATTGAATCATGAATCGAATCATGAATCATGAATCATTAATCGAATCATAAATCATGAACCATGAATTGAATCATCAATCATTAATCGAATCATGAATCATGAATCATGAATTGAATCATGAATCATGAATCATGAATTGAATCATGAATCATGAATCATAAATCGAACCATGAATCATGAATTGAATCATGAATCATGAATCATGAATCATAAATTGAATCATAAATCATGAATCATGAATCGAATCATAAATCATGAATCATGAATTGAATCATGAATCATGAATCATGAATTGAATCATGAATCAAGAATCATGAATTGAATCATGAATCATGAATCATAAATCATGAATCATAAATCATGAATTAAATCATGAATTGAATCATGAATCATGAATTGAATCATGAATTGACTCATGAATTATGAATTGAATCATGACTCATGAATTGAATCATGAATCATGAATTCAATCATGAATCATGAATCATGAATCAAGAATCATGAATCGAATCATGAATCATGAATTGAATCTTGAATCATGAATCTTGAATCATGAATTGAATCATGAATCATGAATCGATTCATGAATTTTGAATCATGAATCAAGAATCATGAATCGAATCATGAATCAAAAATTGAATCTTGAATCATGAATCAAGAATCATGAATTGAATCATGAATCATGAATCGAATCGTGAATCATGAATCGAATCATGAATCATGAATCGAATCATGAATAAAGAATCATGAATCATGAATCATGAATTGAATCATGAATCATGAATTGAATCATGAATCATGAATTGAATCATGAATCATGAATCATGAATTGAATCATTAATCATGAATCGAATCATGAATGATGAATCATGAATTGAATCATGATTTATGAATCATGAATCGAATCTTGAATCATGAATCAAGAATCATGAATCAAATCATGAATCATGAATTGAATCATGAATCATGAATCATGAATTGAATCATGAATAATAAATTATGAATTATGAATTAAATCAAATCATGAATCATGAATAATGAATTGAATCATGAAACATGAATTAATAATCATGAATCGAATCATGAATCAAAAATTGAATCTTGAATCATGAATCAAGAATCATGAATTGAATCATGAATCATGAATCGAATCGTGAATCATGAATCGAATCATGAATCATGAATCGAATCATGAATAAAGAATCATGAATCATGAATCATGAATTGAATCATGAATCATGAATTGAATCATGAATCATGAATTGAATCATGAATCATGAATCATGAATTGAATCATTAATCATGAATCGAATCATGAATGATGAATCATGAATTGAATCATGATTTATGAATCATGAATCGAATCTTGAATCATGAATCAAGAATCATGAATCAAATCATGAATCATGAATTGAATCATGAATCATGAATCATGAATTGAATCATGAATAATAAATTATGAATTATGAATTAAATCAAATCATGAATCATGAATAATGAATTGAATCATGAAACATGAATTAATAATCATGAATCGAATCATGAATCATGAATCATGAATTGAATCAAGAATCATGAATCGAATCATGAATCATGAATTGAATCATGAATTGAATCATGAATCATGAATTGAATCATGAATTAAATCATGAATTATATCATAAATCATGAATTGAATCATGAATCATGAATCATGAATTGAATCATGATTCATGAATTATGAATCATGAATTGAATCATGAATAAAATCATGAATCATGAAACATAAATTGAATCATGAATCATGAATCATGAATTCAATAATAATGAATTGAATCATGAATCATGACTCATGAATTGAATCATGAATCAAGAATCATGAATCATGAACTGAATCATGAATCATGAATCATGAATCGAATCATGAATCATGAATTGAATCATGAATCATGAATTGAATCATTAATCATGAATCATGAATTGAATAATGAATTGAATCATGAATCATGAATCATGAATTAAATCATAAATCATGAATCATGAAACATAAATTGAATCAAGAATCATGAATCATGAATTCAATAATAATGAATTGAATCATGAATCATGAATCATGAATTGAATCATGAATCAAGAATCATGAATGATGAATTGAATCATGAATCATGAATCATGAATCGAATCATGAATCATGAATTGAATCATGAATCATGAATTGAATCATTAATCATGAATCATGAATTGAATCATGAATCATGAATTGAATCTTGAATCATGAATCATGAATCATGAATTGAATCATGAATCATGAATCATTAATCGAATCATGAATCATGAATCAAGAATCATGAATTGAATCATGAATCGAATCATGAATCATGAATCATTAATCGAATCATAAATCATGAACCATGAATTGAATCATCAATCATTAATCGAATCATGAATCATGAATCATGAATTGAATCATGAATCATGAATCATGAATTGAATCATGAATCATGAATCATAAATCGAACCATGAATCATGATTTGAATCATGAATCATGAATCATGAATCATAAATTGAATCATAAATCATGAATCATGAATCGAATCATAAATCATGAATCATGAATTGAATCATGAATCATGAATCATGAATTGAATCATGAATCAAGAATCATGAATTGAATCATGAATCATGAATCATAAATCATGAATCATAAATCATGAATCATAAATCATGAATTAAATCATGAATTGAATCATGAATCATGAATTGAATCATGAATCATGAATCGACTCATGAATTATGAATTGAATCATGAATCATGAATTGAATCATGAATCATGAATTCAATCATGAATCATGAATCATGAATCAAGAATCATGAATCGAATCATGAATCATGAATTGAATCTTGAATCATGAATCAAAAATCTTGAATTGAATCATGAATCATGAATCGATTCATGAATTTTGAATCATGAATCAAGAATCATGAATCGAATCATGAATCAAAAATTGAATCTTGAATCATGAATCAAGAATCATGAATTGAATCATGAATCATGAATCATGAATCGAATCGTGAATCATGAATCGAATCATGAATCATGAATTGAATCATGAATCATGAATTGAATCATGAATCATGAATTGAATCATGAATCATGAATCATGAATTGAATCATTAATCATGAATCGAATCATGAATCATGAATCATGAATTGAATCATGATTTATGAATCATGAATCGAATCTTGAATCATGAATCAAGAATCATGAATCAAATCATGAATCATGAATTGAATCATGAATCATGAATCATGAATTGAATCATGAATAATAAATTATGAATTATGAATTAAATCATGAATCATGAATAATGAATTGAATCATGAAACATGAATTAATAATCATGAATCGAATCATGAATCATGAATCATGAATTGAATCAAGAATCATGAATCGAATCATGAATCATGAATTGAATCATGAATTGAATCATGAATCATGAATTGAATCATGAATTAAATCATGAATTATATCATAAATCATGAATTGAATCATGAATCATGAATCATGAATTGAATCATGATTCATGAATTATGAATCATGAATTGAATCATGAATAAAATCATGAATCATGAAACATAAATTGAATCATGAATCATGAATCATGAATTCAATAATAATGAATTGAATCATGAATCATGACTCATGAATTGAATCATGAATCATGAATCATGAATTAAATCATAAATCATGAATCATGAAACATAAATTGAATCAAGAATCATGAATCATGAATTCAATAATAATGAATTGAATCATGAATCATGAATCATGAATTGAATCATGAATCAAGAATCATGAATGATGAATTGAATCATGAATCATGAATCATGAATCGAATCATGAATCATGAATTGAATCATGAATCATGAATTGAATCATGAATCATGAATCATGAATTGAATCATGAATCATGAATTGAATCTTGAATCATGAATCATGAATCATGAATTGAATCATGAATCATGAATTGAATCATTAATCATGAATCATGAATTGAATCATGAATCATGAATTGAATCTTGAATCATGAATCATGAATCATGAATTGAATCATGAATCATGAATTGAATCATGAATCATGAATCATGAATCGAATCTTGAATCAAGAATCATGAATCAAATCATGAATCATGAATCATGAATTGAATCATGAATCATAAATCATGAATCGAATCATGAATCATGAATTGAATCATGAATTGAATCATAAATCATGAATAGAATCATGAATAATGAATTGAATCATGAATCATGAATCATGAATTGAATCATAAATCATGAATTGAATCAGGAATCGAATCATGAATTGAATCATGAATCATGAATTCAATCATGAATCATGAATCGAATCATGAATAATGAATCATGAATCATGAATCATGAATTGAATCATGAATCATGAATCATGAATCGAATCATGAATCAAGAATCATGAATCGAATCATGAATCATGAATTGAATCTTGAATCATGAATCAAGAATCATGAATTGAATCATGAATAATGAATAATGAATCGAATCATGAATCATGAATCATGAATCATGAATCATAATTTGAATCATGAATCATGAATCATTAATCGAATCATGAATCATGAATCAAGAATCATGAATTGAATCATGAATCGAATCATGAATCATGAATCATTAATCGAATCATAAATCATGAACCATGAATTGAATCATCAATCATTAATCGAATCATGAATCATGAATCATGAATTGAATCATGAATCATGAATCATGAATCATGAATTGAATCATGAATCATGAATCATAAATCGAACCATGAATCATGAATTGAATCATGAATCATGAATCATGAATCATAAATTGAATCATAAATCATGAATCATGAATCGAATCATAAATCATGAATCATGAATTGAATCATGAATCATGAATAAAATTATTAATCATGAATCATGAATCATGAATCGAATCATGAATCATGAATCATGAATCATGCATTGAATCATGAATCATGAATCATGAATTAAATAATGAATCATGAATTGAATCATGAATCGAATCATAAATCAAGAATCATGAATCATGAATTATGAATCATGAATTGAATCATGAATCATGAATCATGAATCATGAATTGAATCATAAATCATGAATCATGAATCATGAATCATGAATCGAATCATGAATCATGAATTAAGAATCAAGAATCATGAATCGAATCATGAATCATGAATTGAATCTTGAATCATGAATAAAGAATCATGAATTGAATCATGAATCATGAATCATGAATCGAATCATGAATCATGAATCGAATCATGAATAATGAATCATGAATCATAAATTTATGAATCGAATCATGAATCATGAATCAAGAATCATGAATCGAATCATGAATCATGAATTGAATCTTGATTCATGAATCAAGAATCATGAATTGAATCATGAATCATGAATAATGAATCGAATCATGAATCATGAATCGAATCATGAATAATGAATCATGAATCATGAATCATAATTTGAATCATGAATCATGAATCATTAATCAAATCATGAATCATGAATCAAGAATCATGAATTGAATCATGAATCGAATCATGAATCATAAATCGAATCATGAATCATGAATCATGAATTGAATCATCAATCATTAATCGAATCATGAATCATGAATCATGAATTGAATCATCAATCATGATTCATGAATCATGAATCATGAATTGAATCATGAATCATGAATCATAAATTCGAATCATGAATCATGAATTGAATCATGAATTGAATCATAAATCATGAATAGAATCATGAATAATGAATTGAATCATGAATCATGAATCATACATTGAATCACGAATCATGAATCATGAATCAAGAATCATGAATGGAATCATGAATCATGAATTGAATCTTGAATCATGAATGAAGAATCATGAATCATGAATCATGAATCGAATCATGAATCATGAATCGAATCATGAATCATGAATCATGAATCATGAATCATAATTTTAATCATGAATCATGAATCATTAATCGAATCATGAATCATGAATCATGAATTGAATCCTGAATCGAATCATGAATCATGAATCATGAATTGAATCATGAATCATGAATCGAATCATGAATCATGAATCATGAATTGAATCATGAATCATTAATCGAATCACGGATCATGAATCATGAATTGAATCATGAATCGAATCATGAATCATGAATCATGAATCATTAATCGAATCATGAATCATGAATCATGAATTGAATCATGAATCATTACTCGAATCACGGATCATGAATCATGAATTGAATCATGAATCACAATTCATGAATCATGAATTGAATCATGAATCATGAATAATGAATCGAATCATGAATCATGAATCAAGAATCATGAATCGAATCATGAATCATGAATTGAATCTTGAATCATGAATCAAGAATCATGAATTGAATCATGAATCATGAATAATGAATCGAATCATGAATCATGAATCAAGAATCATGAATTGAATCATGAATCGAATCATGGATCATGAATCATTAAACGAATCATAAATCATGAATCATGAATTGAATCATCAATCATTAATCGAATCATGAATCATGAATTGAATCATGAATCATGAATCATGAATCATGAATTGAATCATGAATCATGAATCATGAATCATGAATTGAAACATGATTCATGAATTGAATCATGAATCATGAATCATGAATTGAAACATGATTCATGAATTGAATCATGAATCATGAATCATGAATCATGAATTGAATCATGAATCATGAATCATGAATCAAATTATTAATCATGAATCATGAATCATGAATCGAATCATGAATCATGAATTATGAATCATGCATTGAATCATGAATCATGAATCATGAATTAAATCATGAATCATGAATCATGAATTGAATCATGAATCAAATCATAAATCAAGAATCATGAATCATGAATCATGAATCATGAATTGAATCATGTATCATGAATCAAATCATGAATCATGAATTATTAATCATGAATTGAATCATGAATTATGAATTATGAATCATGAATTGAATCATGAATCATGAATCATGAATCATGAATCATGAATTGAATCATAAATCATGAATCCTGAATCGAATCATGAATCATGAATCAGGAATCATGAATCATGAATTGAATCATGAATCATGAATCATGAATTGAATCATAAATCATGAATCATGAATCAAAAATCATGAATCGAATCATGAATCATGAATAGAATCATGAATCGAATCATGAATCATGAATTGAATCAAGAATCATGAATCAAGAATCATGAATTGAATCATGAATCATGAATAATAAAACGAATCATGAATCATGAATCGAATCATGAATAATGAATCATGAATCATGAATCATAATTTGAATCATGAATCATGAATCATTAATCGAATCATGAATCAAGAATCATGAATCGAATCATGAATCATGAATCATTAATCGAATCATGAATCATGAATCATGAATCATTAATCGAATCATGAATCATGAATCATGAATTGAATTATGAATCGAATCATGAATCATGTATCATTAATCGAATCATGAATCATGAATCATGAATCATTAATCGAATCATGAATCATGAATCATGAATCATGAATTGAATCATCAATCATGAATCATGAATCATGAATTGAAACATGATTCATGAAATGAATCATGAATCATGAATCATGAATCATAAATTGAATCATAAATCATGAATTATGAATCGAATCATAAATCATGAATCATGAATCATGAATTAAATCATGAATCATGAATCATGAATCGAATCATGAATCATGAATTGAATCATGAATTGAATCATAAATCATGAATAGAATCATGAATAATGAATTGAATCATGAATCATGAATCATGAATCGAATCATAAATCATGAATCATGAATCATGAATTGAATCATGAATCATGAATCGTGAATCAAATTATTAATCATGAATCATGAATCGAATCATGAATCATGAATCATGAATCATGAATTGAATCATGAATCATGAATCGTGAATCAAATTATTAATCATGAATCATGAATTAAATCATGAATCATGAATCATGAATTGAATCATGAATCGAATCATAAATCAAGAATCATGAATCATGAATCATGAATTGAATCATGTATCATGAATCAAATCATGAATCATGAATTATTAATCATGAATTAAATCATGAATAATGAATTATGAATCATGAATTGAATCATGAATCATGAATCATGAATCATGAATCAAGAATTGAATCATAAATCATGAATCATGAATCGAATCATGAAATATGAATCAGGAATCATGAATCATGAATTGAATCATGAATCATGAATCATGAATCATGAATTGAATCATAAATCATGAATCATGAATCATGAATCATGAATCAAATCATGAATCATGAATCAAGAATCAAGAATCATGAATCATGAATTGAATCTTGAATCATGAATCAAGAATCATGAATTGAATCATGAATCATGAATCATGAATCGAATCATGAATCATGAATTGAATCATGAATCATGAATCGAATCATGAATCATGAATCATGAATCATGAATCGAATCATGAATCATGAATCAAGAATCATGAATCGAATCATGAATCATGAATAATGAATCGAATCATGAAATCATAAATTGAATCATAAATCATGAATCATGAATCGAATCATAAATCATGAATCATAAATCATGAATTAAATCATGAATCATGAATCATGAATCGAATCATGAATAATGAATTGAATCATGAATTGAATCATAAATCATGAATAGAATCATGAATAATGAATTGAATCATGAATCATGAATCATTAATTGAATCATAAATCATGAATTGAATCAGGAATCGAATCATGAATTGAGTCATGAATCATGAATTGAATCATGAATCATGAATCATGAATCAAGAATCATGAATCGAATCATGAATCTTGAATCATGAATCAAGAATCATGAATCGAATCATGAATCTTGAATCATGAATCAAGAATCATGAATTGAATCATGAATCATGAATCATGAATCGACTCATGAATTATGAATCAAGAATCATGAATCGAATCATGAATAATGATTTGAATCAAGAATCATGAATCAAGAATCATGAATTAAATCATGAATCATGAATTGAATCATGAATCGTGAATCGAATCATGAATAAAGAATCATGAATCATGAATCATGAATTGAATCATGAATCATGAATTGAATCATGAATCATGAATTGAATCATGAATCATGAATCATGAATTGAATCATTAATCATGAATCGAATAATGAATCATGAATCATGAATTGAATCATGATTTATGAATCATGAATCGAATCTTGAATCATGAATCAAGAATCATGAATCAAATCATGAATCATGAATTGAATCATGAATCATGAATCATGAATTGAATCATGAATAATAAATTATGAATTATGAATTAAATCATGAATCATGAATAATGAATTGAATCATGAAACATGAACTAATAATCATGAATCGAATCATGAATCATGAATCATGAATTGAATCATGAATCATGAATCATGAATCGAATCATGAATCTTGAATCATGAATTGAATCAAGAATTATGAATCGAATCATGAATCATGAATCATGAATCGAATCATGAATCATGAATCATGAATCATGAATTAAATCATGAATTCTATCATAAATCATGAATCATGAATTATGAATCATGAATTGAATCATGAATTGAATCATGAATCATGAATTATGAATCATGAATTGATTCATGAATCATGAATCATGAATTGAATCATGAATCAAGAATCATGAATCATGAATTGAATCATGAATTGAATCATGAATCATGAATCATGAATCGAATCATGAATCATGAATTGAATCATGAATCGAATCATGAATCATGAATTGAATCATGAATCATGAATTGAATCATGAATCATGAATCATGAATCGAATCATGAATCATGAATCATGAATCGAATCATGAATCAAGAATTGAATCATGAATCATGAATTGAATCATTAATCATAAATCATGAATTGAATCATGAATCATGAATTGAATCTTGAATCATGAATCATGAATCATTAATCATGAATCATGAATCATGAATCATGAATTGAATCATGAATCATGAATCAAGAATCGAATCATGAATCAAGAATCACAAATCAAATCATGAATCATGAATCATGAATCATGAATTGAATCATGAATCACGAATCATGAATCATGAATTGAATCATGAATTGAATCATAAATCATGAATAGAATCATAAATAATGAATTGAATCATGAATCATGAATTGAATCATGAATCATGAATTGAATCAGGAATCGAATCATGAATTGAATCATGAACCATGAATTGAATCATGAATCATGAATCATGAATTGAATCATGAATCATGATTCATAAATCGAATCATGAATCATGATTTGAATCATGAATCGAATCATGAATTAAGTCATGAATCATGATTCAAATCATGAATCATTAATTGAATCATGAATCATGAATCATACATTGAATCATGAATAATGAATCATGAATAATGAATCATAAATTGAATCATGAATCATGAATCAAATCATAAATCAGGAATCAAATCATGAATTGAATCATGAATCATGAATCATGAATTGAATCATGAATCAAGAATTGAATCATGAATCATGAATTGAATCATTAATCATGAATCATGAATTGAATCATGAATCATGAATTGAATCTTGAATCATGAATCATGAATCATTCATCATGAATCATGAATCATGAATCATGAATCAAGAATCGAATCATGAATCAAGAATCACGAATCAAATCATGAATCATGAATCATGAATTGAATCATGAATCATGAATCATGAATCGAATCATGAATCTTGAATTGAATCATGAATTGAATCATAAATCATGAATAGAATCATAAATAATGAATTGAATAATGATACATGAATTGAATCAGGAATCGAATCATGAATTGAATCATGAATCATGAATTGAATCATGAATCATGAATCATGAATTGAATCATGAATCATGATTCATAAAACGAATCATGAATCATGAATTGAATCATGAATCGAATCATGAATTAAGTCATGAATCATGATTCAAATCATGAATCATTAATTGAATCATGAATCATGAATTGAATCATGAATCGAATCATGAATTAAGTCATGAATCATGATTCAAATCATGAATCATTAATTGAATCATGAATCATGAATCATACATTGAATCATGAATCATGAATCATGAATTGAATCATGAATAATGAATCATGAATCATGAATCATAAATTGAATCATGAATCATGAATCAAATCATAAATAATGAATTGAATTATGAATTGAATCATGAATCATGAATTGAATCATGAATCATGAATCATAAATCATGAATCATAAATCATGAATTAAATCATGAATTGAATCATGAATCATGAATTGAATCATAAATCATGAATCGACTCATGAATTATGAATTGAATCATGAATCATGAATTGAATCATGAATCATGAATTCAATCATGAATCATGAATCATGAATCAAGAATCATGAATCGAATCATGAATCATGAATTGAATCTTGAATCATGAATTAAGAATCATGAATTGAATCATGAATCATGAATCATGAATCGATTCATGAATTATGAATCATGAATCAAGAATCATGAATCGAATCATGAATCAAAAATTAAATCTTGAATCATGAATCAAGAATCATGAATTGAATCATGAATCATGAATCATGAATCGAATCGTGAATCATGAATAATGAATCATGAATAATGAATCATAAATTGAATCATGAATCATGAATCAAATCATAAATAATGAATTGAATTATGAATTGAATCATGAATCATGAATCATGAATTGAATCATGAATCATGAATCATAAATCATGAATCATAAATCATGAATTAAATCATGAATTGAATCATGAATCATGAATTGAATCATGAATCATGAATCGACTCATGAATTATGAATTGAATCATGAATCATGAATTGAATCATGAATCATGAATTGAATCATGAATCATGAATTCAATCATGAATCATGAATCATGAATCAAGAATCATGAATCGAATCATGAATCATGAATTGAATCTTGAATCATGAATCAAGAATCATGAATTGAATCATGAATCATGAATCATAAATCGATTCATGAATTATGAATCATGAATCAAGAATCATGAATCGAATCATGAATCAAAAATTGAATCTTGAATCATGAATCAAGAATCATGAATTGAATCATGAATCATGAATCATGAATCGAATCGTGAATCATGAATCGAATCATGAATCATGAATCGAATCATGAATAAAGAATCATGAATCATGAATCATGAATTGAATCATGAATCATGAATTGAATCATGAATCATGAATTGAATCATGAATCATGAATTGAATCATTAATCATGAATCGAATCATGAATCATGAATCATGAATTGAATCATGATTTATGAATCATGATTCGAATCTTGAATCATGAATCAAGAATCATGAATCAAATA
Organism: Mixophyes fleayi; assembly: GCF_038048845.1. Lineage (NCBI taxonomy): Eukaryota > Metazoa > Chordata > Amphibia > Anura > Limnodynastidae > Mixophyes > Mixophyes fleayi. The sequence goes on from NW_027448553.1 coordinate 69,868, forward strand.
ATGAATCATGAATTGAATCATGAATTGAATCATGAATATTAAATTATGAATTATGAATTAAATCATGAATCATGAATAATGAATTGAATCATGAAACATGAATTAATAATCATGAATCGAATCATGAATCATGAATCATGATTTGAATCAAGAATCATGAATCGAATCATGAATCATGATTTGAATCAAGAATCATGAATCGAATCATGAATCATGAATTGAATCATGAATTGAATCATGAATCATGAATTGAATCATGAATTAAAACATGAATTATATCATAAATCATGAATTGAATCATGAATCATAAATTATGAATCATGAATTGAATCATGAATAAAATCATGAATCATGAAACATAAATTGAATCATGAATCAGGAATCATGAATTCAATAATAATGAATTGAATCATGAATCATGACTCATGAATTGAATCATGAATCAAGAATCATGAATCATGAACTGAATCATGAATCATGAATCATGAATCGAATCATGAATCATGAATTGAATCATGAATCATGAATCATGAATTGAATCATTAATCATGAATCATGAATTGAATAATGAATTGAATCATGAATCATGAATCATGAATTAAATCATAAATCATGAATCATGAAACATAAATTGAATCATGAATCATGAATCATGAATTCAATAATAATGAATTGAATCATGAATGATGAATTGAATCATGAATCAAGAATCATGAATGATGAATTGAATCATGAATCATGAATCGAATCATGAATCACGAATTGAATCATGAATCATGAATTGAATCATTAATCATGAATCATGAATTGAATCATGAATCATGAATTGAATCTTGAATCATGAATCATGAATTGAATCATGAATCATGAATCATGAATTGAATCATGAATCATAATTCATGAATCGAATCTTGAATCAAGAATCATGAATCAAATCATGAATCATGAATCATGAATCATGAATTGAATCATGAATCATGAATCATGAATCGAATCATGAATCATGAATTGAATCATGAATTGAATCATAAATCATGAATAGAATCATGAATAATGAATTAAATCATGAATCATGAATCATGAATTGAATCATAAATCATGAATTGAATCAGGAATCGAATCATGAATTGAATCATGAATCATGAATTGAATCATGAATCATGAATCATGAATTGAATCATGAATCATGATTCATAAATCGAATCATGAATCATGAATTGAATCATGAATCGAATCATGAATTGAGTCATGAATCATGATTTAAATCATGAATCATTAATTGAATCATGAATCATGAATCATACATTGAATCATGAATCATGAATCATGAATTGAATCAAGAATCATGAATTATGAATCATGAATTGAATCATGAATCATGAATTGAATCATGAATCATGAATCATGAATTGAATCATATATTGAATTATGAATCATGAATCATGAATTGAATCATGAATTGAATCATGAATCATGAATCATGAATTGAATCATGAATCATTAATCATAAATCATGAATTATATCATGAATCATGAATTGAATCATGAATCATGAATCATGAATCTACTCATGAATTATGAATTGAATCATGAATCATGAATTCAATCATGAATCAGGAATCAAATCATGAATTGAATCATGAATCATGAATCATGAATTGAATCATGAATCATGAATCATGAATTGAATCATGAATCATGAATCATGAATCGAATCATGAATCATGAATCAAGAATCATGAATTGAATCATGAATCATGAATCATAAATCGAATTATGAATTATGAATCATGAATCAAGAATCATGAATCGAATCATGAATCAAAAATTGAATCTTGAATCATGAATCATGAATCATGAATTGAATCATGAATCGAATCGTGAATCATGAATCGAATCATAAATCATGAATCGAATCATGAATAAAGAATCATGAATCATGAATCATGAATTGAATCATGAATCATGAATTGAATCATGAATCATGAATCATGAATTGAATCATTAATCATGAATCGAATCATGAATCATGAATCATGAATTGAATCATGATTTATGAATCATGATTCGAATCTTGAATCATGAATCAAGAATCATGAATCAAATAATGAATCATGAATTGAATCATGAATCATGAATCATGAATTGAATCATGAATAATAAATTATGAATTATGAATTAAATCATGAATCATGAATAATGAATTGAATCATGAAACATGAATTAATAATCATGAATCGAATCATGAATCATGAATCATGAATTGAATCAAGAATCATGAATCGAATCATGAATCATGAATTGAATCATGAATTGAATCATGAATCATGAATTGAATCATGAATTAAATCATGAATTATATCATAAATCATGAATTGAATCATGAATCATGAATTATGAATCATGAATTGAATCATGAATAAAATCATGAATCATGAAACATAAATTGAATCATGAATCAGGAATCATGAATTCAATAATAATGAATTGAATCAAGAATCATGAATCATGAACTGAATCATGAATCATGAATCATGAATCGAATCATGAATCATGAATTGAATCATGAATCATGAATCATGAATTGAATCATTAATCATGAATCATGAATTGAATAATGAATTGAATCATGAATCATGAATCATGAAACATAAATTGAATCATGAATCATGAATCATGAATTCAATAATAATGAATTGAATCATGAATCATGAATCATGAATTGAATCATGAATTAAGAATCATGAATGATGAATTGAATCATGAATCATGAATCATGAATCGAATCATGAATCATGAATTGAATCATGAATCATGAATTGAATCATTAATCATGAATCATGAATTGAATCATGAATCATGAATTGAATCTTGAATCATGAATCATGAATCATGAATTGAATCATTAATCATGAATCATGAATTGAATTATGAATCATGAATTGAATCTTGAATCATGAATCATGAATCATGAATTGAATCATGAATCATGAATAATGAATCGAATCATGAATCATGAATCGAATCATGAATAATGAATCATGAATCATGAATCATAATTTGAATCATGAATCATGAATCATTAATCGAATCATAAATCATGAATCATGAATTGAATCATCAATCATTAATCGAATCATGAATCATGAATCATGAATTAAATCATGAATCATGAATCATGAATCATGAATCATGAATCATGAATCATGAATTGAAACATGATTTATGAATTGAATCATGAATCATGAATCATGAATCATAAATTGAATCATAAATCATGAATCATGAATCGAATCATAAATCATGAATCATGAATCATGAATTGAATCATGAATCATGAATCATGAATCAAATTATTAATCATGAATCATGAATCGAATCATGAATCATGAATTATGAATCATGCATTGAATCATGAATCATGAATCATGAATTAAATCATGAATCATTAATCATGAATTGAATCATGAATCAAATCATAAATCAAGAATCATGAATCATGAATCATGAATCATGAATTGAATCATTTATCATGAATTAAATCATGAATCATGAATTATTAATCATGAATTGAATCATGAATCAAGAATTATGAATCATGAATTGAATCATGAATCATGAATCATGAATCATGAATCATGAATTGAATCATAAATCATGAATCATGAATTGAATCATGATTCATGAATCAGGAATCATGAATCATGAATTGAATCATGAATCATGAATCATGAATCATGAATTGAATCATAAATCATGAATCATGAATCATGAATCATAAATCGAATCATGAATCATGAATCAAGAATCAAGAATCATGAATCGAATCATGAATAATGAATTGAATCTTGAATCATGAATCATGAATTGAATCATGAATCATGAATCATGAATTGAATCATGAATTGAATCATGAATCATGAATCGAATCATGAATCATGAATCGAATCATGAATCATGAATCGAATCATGAATAATGAATTATGAATCATGAATCATGAATTGAATCATGATTTATGAATCATGATTCGAATCTTGAATCATGAATCAAGAATCATGAATCAAATAATGAATCATGAATTGAATCATGAATTGAATCATGAATATTAAATTATGAATTATGAATTAAATCATGAATCATGAATAATGAATTGAATCATGAAACATGAATTAATAATCATGAATCGAATCATGAATCATGAATCATGATTTGAATCAAGAATCATGAATCGAATCATGAATCATGATTTGAATCAAGAATCATGAATCGAATCATGAATCATGAATTGAATCATGAATTGAATCATGAATCATGAATTGAATCATGAATTAAAACATGAATTATATCATAAATCATGAATTGAATCATGAATCATAAATTATGAATCATGAATTGAATCATGAATAAAATCATGAATCATGAAACATAAATTGAATCATGAATCAGGAATCATGAATTCAATAATAATGAATTGAATCATGAATCATGACTCATGAATTGAATCATGAATCAAGAATCATGAATCATGAACTGAATCATGAATCATGAATCATGAATCGAATCATGAATCATGAATTGAATCATGAATCATGAATCATGAATTGAATCATTAATCATGAATCATGAATTGAATAATGAATTGAATCATGAATCATGAATCATGAATTAAATCATAAATCATGAATCATGAAACATAAATTGAATCATGAATCATGAATCATGAATTCAATAATAATGAATTGAATCATGAATCATGAATCATGAATTGAATCATGAATCAAGAATCATGAATGATGAATTGAATCATGAATCATGAATCATGAATCGAATCATGAATCACGAATTGAATCATGAATCATGAATTGAATCATTAATCATGAATCATGAATTGAATCATGAATCATGAATTGAATCTTGAATCATGAATCATGAATTGAATCATGAATCATGAATTATGAATTGAATCATGAATCATAATTCATGAATCGAATCTTGAATCAAGAATCATGAATCAAATCATGAATCATGAATCATGAATTGAATCATGAATCATGAATCATGAATCGAATCATGAATCATGAATTGAATCATGAATTGAATCATAAATCATGAATAGAATCATGAATAATGAATTGAATCATGAATCATGAATCATGAATTGAATCATAAATCATGAATTGAATCAGGAATCGAATCATGAATTGAATCATGAATCATGAATTGAATCATGAATCATGAATCATGAATTGAATCATGAATCATGATTCATAAATCGAATCATGAATCATGAATTGAATCATGAATCGAATCATGAATTGAGTCATGAATCATGATTTAAATCATGAATCATTAATTGAATCATGAATCATGAATCATACATTGAATCATGAATCATGAATCATGAATTGAATCAAGAATCATGAATTATGAATCATGAATTGAATCATGAATCATGAATTGAATCATGAATCATGAATCATGAATTGAATCATATATTGAATTATGAATCATGAATCATGAATTGAATCATGAATTGAATCATGAATCATGAATCATGAATTGAATCATGAATCATTAATCATAAATCATGAATTATATCATGAATCATGAATTGAATCATGAATCATGAATCTACTCATGAATTATGAATTGAATCATGAATCATGAATTCAATCATGAATCAGGAATCAAATCATGAATTGAATCATGAATCATGAATCATGAATTGAATCATGAATCATGAATCATGAATTGAATCATGAATCATGAATCATGAATCGAATCATGAATCATGAATCAAGAATCATGAATTGAATCATGAATCATGAATCATAAATCGAATTATGAATTATGAATCATGAATCAAGAATCATGAATCGAATCATGAATCAAAAATTGAATCTTGAATCATGAATCATGAATCATGAATTGAATCATGAATCGAATCGTGAATCATGAATCGAATCATAAATCATGAATCGAATCATGAATAAAGAATCATGAATCATGAATCATGAATTGAATCATGAATCATGAATTGAATCATGAATCATGAATCATGAATTGAATCATTAATCATGAATCGAATCATGAATCATGAATCATGAATTGAATCATGATTTATGAATCATGATTCGAATCTTGAATCATGAATCAAGAATCATGAATCAAATAATGAATCATGAATTGAATCATGAATCATGAATCATGAATTGAATCATGAATAATAAATTATGAATTATGAATTAAATCATGAATCATGAATAATGAATTGAATCATGAAACATGAATTAATAATCATGAATCGAATCATGAATCATGAATCATGAATTGAATCAAGAATCATGAATCGAATCATGAATCATGAATTGAATCATGAATTGAATCATGAATCATGAATTGAATCATGAATTAAATCATGAATTATATCATAAATCATGAATTGAATCATGAATCATGAATTATGAATCATGAATTGAATCATGAATAAAATCATGAATCATGAAACATAAATTGAATCATGAATCAGGAATCATGAATTCAATAATAATGAATTGAATCAAGAATCATGAATCATGAACTGAATCATGAATCATGAATCATGAATCGAATCATGAATCATGAATTGAATCATGAATCATGAATCATGAATTGAATAATGAATTGAATCATGAATCATGAATCATGAAACATAAATTGAATCATGAATCATGAATCATGAATTCAATAATAATGAATTGAATCATGAATCATGAATCATGAATTGAATCATGAATTAAGAATCATGAATGATGAATTGAATCATGAATCATGAATCATGAATCGAATCATGAATCATGAATTGAATCATGAATCATGAATTGAATCATTAATCATGAATCATGAATTGAATCATGAATCATGAATTGAATCTTGAATCATGAATCATGAATCATGAATTGAATCATTAATCATGAATCATGAATTGAATTATGAATCATGAATTGAATCTTGAATCATGAATCAAGAATCATGAATTGAATCATGAATCATGAATAATGAATCGAATCATGAATCATGAATCGAATCATGAATAATGAATCATGAATCATGAATCATAATTTGAATCATGAATCATGAATCATTAATCGAATCATAAATCATGAATCATGAATTGAATCATCAATCATTAATCGAATCATGAATCATGAATCATGAATTAAATCATGAATCATGAATCATGAATCATGAATCATGAATCATGAATCATGAATTGAAACATGATTTATGAATTGAATCATGAATCATGAATCATGAATCATAAATTGAATCATAAATCATGAATCATGAATCGAATCATAAATCATGAATCATGAATCATGAATTGAATCATGAATCATGAATCATGAATCAAATTATTAATCATGAATCATGAATCGAATCATGAATCATGAATTATGAATCATGCATTGAATCATGAATCATGAATCATGAATTAAATCATGAATCATTAATCATGAATTGAATCATGAATCAAATCATAAATCAAGAATCATGAATCATGAATCATGAATTGAATCATTTATCATGAATTAAATCATGAATCATGAATTATTAATCATGAATTGAATCATGAATCATGAATTATGAATCATGAATTGAATCATGAATCATGAATCATGAATCATGAATCATGAATTGAATCATAAATCATGAATCATGAATTGAATCATGATTCATGAATCAGGAATCATGAATCATGAATTGAATCATGAATCATGAATCATGAATCATGAATTGAATCATAAATCATGAATCATGAATCATGAATCATAAATCGAATCATGAATCATGAATCAAGAATCAAGAATCATGAATCGAATCATGAATAATGAATTGAATCTTGAATCATGAATCATGAATTGAATCATGAATCATGAATCATGAATTGAATCATGAATTGAATCATGAATCATGAATCGAATCATGAATCATGAATCGAATCATGAATCATGAATCGAATCATGAATAGTGAATTAGGAATCATGAATCATGAATTGAATCATAAATCATGAATCGTGAATCGAATCATGAATCATGAATCAGGAATCATGAATCATGAATTGAATCATGAATCATGAATCATGAATCGAATCATGAATCATGAATAGAATCATGAATCGAATCATGAATCATGAATTGAATCAAGAATCATGAATCAAGAATCATGAATTGAATCATGAATCATGAATAATGAATCGAATCATGAATCATGAATCAAATCATGAATAATGAATCATGAATCATGAATCATAATTTGAATCATGAATCATGAATCATTAATCGAATCATGAATCAAGAATCATGAATTGAATCATGAATCGAATCATAAATCATGAATCATTAATCGAATCATGAATCATGAATCATGAATCATTAATCGAATCATGAATCATGAATTGAATCATGAATCGAATCATGAATTGAGTCATGAATCATGATTTAAATCATGAATCATGATTTAAATCATGAATCATACATTGAATCATGAATCATACATTGAATCATGAATCATGAATCATACATTGAATCACGAATCATGAATCATGAATCAAGAATCATGAATGGAATCATGAATCATGAATTGAATCTTGAATCATGAATGAAGAATCATGAATTGAATCATGAATCATGAATCATGAATCGAATCATGAATCATGAATCGAATCATGAATCATGAATCATGAATCATGAATCATGAATCATAATTTGAATCATGAATCATTAATCGAATCATGAATCATGAATCATGAATTGAATCATGAATCGAATCATGAATCATGAATCATTAATCGAATCATGAATCATGAATCATGAATTGAATCATGAATCATTAATCGAATCACGGATCATGAATCATGAATTGAATCATGAATCGAATCATGAATCATGAATCATGAATCATTAATCGAATCATGAATCATGAATCATGAATTGAATCATGAATCATTAATCGAATCACGGATCATGAATCATGAATTGAATCATGAATCATAATTCATGAATCATGAATTGAATCATGAATCATGAATAATGAATCGAATCATGAATCATGAATCAAGAATCATGAATCGAATCATGAGTCATGAATCGAATCTTGAATCATGAATCAAGAATCATGAATTGAATCATGAATCATGAATAATGAATCGAATCATGAATCATGAATCGAATCATGAATAATGAATCATGAATCATGAATCATAATTTGAATCATGAATCATGAATCATTAATCGAATCATGAATCATGAATCAAGAATCATGAATTGAATCATGAATCGAATCATGAATCATGAATCATTAATCGAATCATAAATCATAATTCATGAATTGAATCATCAATCATTAATCGAATCATGAATCATGAATCATGAATTGAATCATGAATCATGAATCATCAATCATTAATCGAATCATGAATCATGAATCATGAATCATGAATTGAAACATGATTCATGAATTGAATCATGAATCATGAATCATGAATCATAAATTGAATCATAAATCATGAATCATGAATCGAATCATAAATCATGAATCATGAATCATGAATTGAATCATGAATCATGAATCATGAATCAAATTATTATTCATGAATCATGAATCATGAATCGAATCATGAATCATGAATTATGAATCATGCATTGAATCATGAATCATGAATCATGAATTAAATCATGAATCATGAATCATGAATTGAATCATGAATCAAATCATAAATCAAGAATCATGAATCATGAATCATGAATCATGAATTGAATCATGTATCATGAATTAAATCATAAATCATGAATTATTAATCATGAATTGAATCATGAATCATGAATTATGAATCATGAATTGAATCATGAATCATGAATCATGAATCATGAATTGAATCATAAATCATGAATCATGAATCGAATCATGAATCATGAATCAGGAATCATGAATCATGAATTGAATCATGAATCATGAATCATGAATCATGAATTGAATCATAAATCATGAATCATGAATCGAATCATGAATCATGAATCAGGAATCATGAATCGTGAATTGAATCATAAATCATGAATCATGAATCATGAATCATAAATCGAATCATGAATCATGAATCAAGAATCAAGAATCATGAATCGAATCATGAATCATGAATCATGAATTGAATCATGATTTATGAATCATGATTCGAATCTTGAATCATGAATCAAGAATCATGAATCAAATAATGAATCATGAATTGAATCATGAATCATGAATCATGAATTGAATCATGAATAATAAATTATGAATTATGAATTAAATCATGAATCATGAATAATGAATTGAATCATGAAACATGAATTAATAATCATGAATCGAATCATGAATCATGAATCATGAATTGAATCAAGAATCATGAATCGAATCATGAATCATGAATTGAATCATGAATTGAATCATGAATCATGAATTGAATCATGAATTAAATCATGAATTATATTATAAATCATGAATTGAATCATGAATCATGAGTTATGAATCATGAATTGAATCATGAATAAAATCATGAATCATGAAACATAAATTGAATCATGAATCAGGAATCATGAATTCAATAATAATGAATTGAATCATGAATCATGACTCATGAATTGAATCATGAATCAAGAATCATGAATCATGAACTGAATCATGAATCATGAATCATGAATCGAATCATGAATCATGAATTGAATCATGAATCATGAATCATGAATTGAATCATTAATCATGAATCATGAATTGAATAATGAATTGAATCATGAATCATGAATCATGAATTAAATCATAAATCATGAATCATGAAACATAAATTGTATCATGAATCATGAATCATGAATTCAATAATAATGAATTGAATCATGAATCATGAATCATGAATTGAATCATGAATCAAGAATCATGAATGATGAATTGAATCATGAATCATGAATCATGAATCGAATCATGAATCATGAATTGAATCATGAATCATGAATTGAATCATTAATCATGAATCATGAATTGAATCATGAATTGAATCTTGAATCATGAATCATGAATCATGAATTGAATCATTAATCATGAATCATGAATTGAATTATGAATCATGAATTGAATCTTGAATCATGAATCAAGAATCATGAATTGAATCATGAATCATGAATAATGAATCGAATCATGAATCATGAATCGAATCATGAATAATGAATCATGAATCATGAATCATAATTTGAATCATGAATCATGAATCATTAATCGAATCATGAATCATGAATCAAGAATCATGAATTGAATCATGAATCGAATCATGAATCATGAATCATTAATCGAATCATAAATCATGAATCATGAATTGAATCATCAATCATTAATCGAATCATGAATCATGAATCATGAATTAAATCATGAATCATGAATCATGAATCATGAATCATCAATCATTAATCGAATCATGAATCATGAATCATGAATCATGAATTGAAACATGATTCATGAATTGAATCATGAATCATGAATCATGAATCATAAATTGAATCATAAATCATGAATCATGAATCGAATCATAAATCATGAATCATGAATCATGAATTGAATCATGAATCATGAATCATGAATCAAATTATTAATCATGAATCATGAATCATGAATCGAATCATGAATCATGAATTATGAATCATGCATTGAATCATGAATCATGAATCATGAATTAAATCATGAATCATGAATCATGAATTGAATCATGAATCAAATCATAAATCAAGAATCATGAATCATGAATCATGAATCATGAATCATGAATTGAATCATGAATCAAATCATAAATCAAGAATCATGAATCATGAATCATGAATCATGAATCATGAATCATGAATTGAATCATAAATCATGAATCATGAATCGAATCATGATTCATGAATCATGAATCGAATCATGATTCATGAATCAGGAATCATGAATCATGAATTGAATCATGAATCATGAATCATGAATCATGAATTGAATCATAAATCATGAATCATGAATCATGAATCATAAATCGAATCATGAATCATGAATCAAGAATCAAGAATCATGAATCGAATCATGAATAATGAATTGAATCTTGAATCATGAATCATGAATTGAATCATGAATCATGAATCATGAATTGAATCATGAATTGAATCATGAATCATGAATCGAATCATGAATCATGAATCGAATCATGAATCATGAATCGAATCATGAATAATGAATTATGAATCATGAATCATGAATTGAATCATAAATCATGAATCGTGAATCGAATCATGAATCATGAATCAGGAATCATGAATCATGAATTGAATCATGAATCATGAATCATGAATCGAATCATGAATCATGAATAGAATCATGAATCGAATCATGAATTATGAATTGAATCAAGAATCATGAATCAAGAATCATGAATTGAATCATGAATCATGAATAATGAATCGAATCATGAATCATGAATCAAATCATGAATAATGAATCATGAATCATGAATCATAATTTGAATCATGAATCATGAATCATTAATCGAATCATGAATCAAGAATCATGAATTGAATCATGAATTGAATCATAAATCATGAATCATTAATCGAATCATGAATCATGAATCATGAATCATTAATCGAATCATGAATCATGAATTGAATCATGAATCGAATCATGAATTGAGTCATGAATCATGATTTAAATCATGAATCATGATTTAAATCATGAATCATACATTGAATCATGAATCATACATTGAATCATGAATCATGAATCATACATTGAATCACGAATCATGAATCATGAATCAAGAATCATGAATGGAATCATGAATCATGAATTGAATCTTGAATCATGAATGAAGAATCATGAATTGAATCATGAATCATGAATCATGAATCGAATCATGAATCATGAATCGAATCATGAATCATGAATCATGAATCATGAATCATGAATCATAATTTGAATCATGAATCATGAATCATTAATCGAATCATGAATCATGAATCATGAATTGAATCATGAATCGAATCATGAATCATGAATCATTAATCGAATCATGAATTATGAATTGAATCATGAATCATTAATCGAATCACGGATCATGAATCATGAATTGAATCATGAATCGAATCATGAATCATGAATCATGAATCATTAATCGAATCATGAATCATGAATCATGAATTGAATCATGAATCATTAATTGAATCATGAATCATGAATAATGAATCGAATCATGAATCATGAATCAAGAATCATGAATCGAATCATGAATCATGAATAATGAATCGAATCATGAATCATGAATCAAGAATCATGAATCGAATCATGAATCATGAATCGAATCTTGAATCATGAATCAAGAATCATGAATTGAATCATGAATCATGAATAATGAATCGAATCATGAATCATGAATCGAATCATGAATAATGAATCATGAATCATGAATCATAATTTGAATCATGAATCATGAATTATTAATCGAATCATGAATCATGAATCAAGAATCATGAATTGAATCATGAATCGAATCATGAATCATGAATCATTAATCGAATCATAAATCATAATTCATGAATTGAATCATCAATCATTAATCGAATCATGAATCATGAATCATGAATTGAATCATGAATCATGAATCATGAATCATTAATCGAATCATGAATCATGAATCATGAATCATGAATTGAAACATGATTCATGAATTGAATCATGAATCATGAATCATAAATTGAATCATAAATCATGAATCATGATTCGAATCATAAATCATGAATCATGAATCATGAATTGAATCATGAATCATGAATCATGAATCAAATTATTATTCATGAATCATGAATCATGAATCGAATCATGAATCATGAATTATGAATCATGCATTGAATCATGAATCATGAATCATGAATTAAATCATGAATCATGAATCATGAATTGAATCATGAATCAAATCATAAATCAAGAATCATGAATCATGAATCATGAATCATGAATTGAATCATGTATCATGAATTAAAACATGAATCATGAATTATTAATCATGAATTGAATCATGAATCATGAATTATGAATCATGAATTGAATCATGAATCATGAATCATGAATCATGAATTGAATCATAAATCATGAATCATGAATCGAATCATGAATCATGAATCAGGAATCATGAATCATGAATTGAATCATGAATCATGAATCGTGAATTGAATCATAAATCATGAATCATGAATCATGAATCATAAATCGAATCATGAATCATGAATCAAGAATCAAGAATCATGAATCGAATCATGAATAATGAATTGAATCTTGAATCATGAATCAAGAATCATGAATTGAATCATGAATCATGAATCATGAATTGAATCATGAATTGAATCATGAATCATGAATCAAATCATGAATCATGAATCGAATCATGAATCATGAATCGAATCATGAATAATGAATCAGTAATCATGAATCATGAATTGAATCATGAATCATGAATCATGAATCATGAATCGAATCATGAATCATGAATAGAATCATGAATCGAATCATGAATCATGAATTGAATCAAGAATCATGAATCAAGAATCATGAATTGAATCATGAATCATGAATAATGAATCGAATCATGAATCATGAATCGAATCATGAATAATGAATCATGAATCATAATTTGAATCATGAATCATGAATCATTAATCGAATCATGAATCAAGAATCATGAATTGAATCATGAATCGAATCATAAATCATGAATCATTAATCGAATCATGAATCATGAATCATGAATCATTAATCGAATCATGAATCATGAATCATGAATCATGAATTGAATCATCAATCATTAATCGAATCATGAATAATGAATTGAATCATGAATCATGAATCATGAATCATGAATTGAATCATGAATCATGATTCATAAATCGAATCACGAATCATGAATTGAGTCATGAATCATGAATTGAATCATGAATCATGAATCATGAATCTTGAATCATGAATCGAATTATGAATCTTGAATCATGAATCAAGAATCATGAATCGAATCATGAATCTTTAATTAATGAATCAAGAATCATGAATTGAATCATGAATCATGAATCATGAATCGAATCATGAATTATGAATCATGAATCAAGAATCATGAATCGAATCATGAATAATGATTTGAATCTTGAATCATGAATCAAGAATCATAAATTGAATCATGAATCATGAATCATGAATTGAATCATGAATCATGAATCGAATCATGAATAAAGAATCATGAATCATGAATCATGAATTGAATCATGAATCATGAATTGAATCATGAATCATGAATTGAATCATGAATCATGAATCATGAATTGAATCATTAATCATGAATCGAATCATGAATCATGAATTGAATCATGATTTATGAATCATGAATCGAATCTTGAATCATGAATCAAGAATCATGAATCAAATCATGAATCATGAATTGAATCATGAATCATGAATCATGAATTGAATCATGAATAATAAATTATGAATTATGAATTAAATCATGAATCATGAATAATGAATTGAATCATGAAACATGAACTAATAATCATGAATCGAATCATGAATCATGAATCATGAATTGAATCATGAATCATGAATCATGAATCGAATCATGAATCTTGAATCATGAATTGAATCAAGAATTATGAATCGAATCATGAATCATGAATCATGAATTGAATCATGAATTAAATCATGAATTCTATCATAAATCATGAATTGAATCATGAATCATGAATCATGAATCATGAATCATGAATTGAATCATGAATCATGAATTATGAATCATGAATTGAATCATGAATTATGAATCATGAATAAAATCATGAATCATGAATCATGAAACATAAATTGAATCATGAATCATGAATCATGAATCGAATCATGAATCATGAATCATGAATTGAATCATGAATCATGAATCATGAATTGAATAATGAATTGCATCATGAATCATGAATCATGAATTAAATCATTAATCATGAATCATGAAACATAAATTGAATCATGAATCATGAATTCAATAATAATGAATTGAATCATGAATCATGAATCATGAATTGAATCATGAATCAAGAATCATGAATCATGAATTGAATCATGAATTGAATCATGAATCATGAATCGAATCATGAATCATGAATTGAATCATGAATCATGAATCATGAATTAAATCATAAATCATCAATCATGAAACATAAATTGAATCATGAAACATGAATTCAATAATAATTAATTGAATCATGAATCATGAATCATGAATTGAATCATGAATCAAGAATCATGAATCATGAATTGAATCATGAATCATGAATCATGAATTGAATCATGAATCAAGAATTGAATCATGAATCATGAATTGAATCATTAATCATGAATCATGAATTGAATCATGAATCATGAATTGAATCTTGAATCATGAATCATGAATCATTAATCATGAATCATGAATCATGAATCATGAATCAAGAATCGAATCATGAATCAAGAATCACGAATCAAATCATGAATCATGAATCATGAATTGAATCATGAATCATGAATCATGAATCGAATCATGAATCATGAATTAAATCATGAATTGAATCATAAATCATGAATAGAATCATAAATAATGAATTGAATCATGAATCATGAATTGAATCAGGAATCGAATCATGAATTGAATCATGAATCATGAATTGAATCATGAATCATGAATCATGAATTGAATCATGAATCATGATTCATAAATCGAATCATGAATCGAATCATGAATTAAGTCATGAATCATGATTCAAATCATGAATCATTAATTGAATCATGAATCATGAATCATACATTGAATCATGAATCATGAATCATGAATTGAATCATGAATAATGAATCATGAATCATGAATCATAAATTGAATCATGAATCATGAATCAAATCATAAATAATGAATTGAATTATGAATTGAATCATGAATCATGAATCATGAATTGAATCATGAATCATGAATCATAAATCATGAATCATAAATCATGAATTAAATCATGAATTGAATCATGAATCATGAATTGAATCATGAATCATGAATCGACTCATGAATTATGAATTGAATCATGAATCATGAATTGAATCATGAATCATGAATTCAATCATGAATCATGAATCATGAATCAAGAATCATGAATCGAATCATGAATCATGAATTGAATCTTGAATCATGAATTAAGAATCATGAATTGAATCATGAATCATGAATCATGAATCGATTCATGAATTATGAATCATGAATCAAGAATCATGAATCGAATCATGAATCAAAAATTGAATCTTGAATCATGAATCAAGAATCATGAATCGAATCATGAATCATGAATTGAATCTTGAATCATGAATTAAGAATCATGAATTGAATCATGAATCATGAATCATGAATCAATTCATGAATTATGAATCATGAATCAAGAATCATGAATCGAATCATGAATCAAAAATTGAATCTTGAATCATGAATCAAGAATCATGAATTGAATCATGAATCATGAATCATGAATCGAATCGTGAATCATGAATCAAATCATGAATCATGAATCGAATCATGAATAAAGAATCATGAATCATGAATCATGAATTGAATCATGAATCATGAATTGAATCATGAATCATGAATTGAATCATGAATCATGAATCATGAATTGAATCATTAATCATGAATCGAATCATGAATCATGAATCATGAATTGAATCATGATTTATGAATCATGATTCGAATCTTGAATCATGAATCTAGAATCATGAATCAAATAATGAATCATGAATTGAATCATGAATAATAAATTATGAATTATGAATTAAATTATGAATCATGAATAATGAATTGAATCATGAAACATGAATTAATAATCATGAATCGAATCATGAATCATGAATCATGAATTGAATCAAGAATCATGAATCGAATCATGAATCATGAATTGAATCATGAATTGAATCATGAATCATGAATTGAATCATGAATTAAATCATGAATTATATCATAAATCATGAATTGAATCATGAATCATGAATTATGAATCATGAATTGAATCATGAATAAAATCATGAATCATGAAACATAAATTGAATCATGAATCAGGAATCATGAATTCAATAATAATGAATTGAATCATGAATCATGACTCATGAATTGAATCATGAATCAAGAATCATGAATCATGAACTGAATCATGAATCATGAATCATGAATCGAATCATGAATCATGAATTGAATCATGAATCATGAATCATGAATTGAATCATTAATCATGAATCATGAATTGAATAATGAATTGAATCATGAATCATGAATCATGAATTAAATCATAAATCATGAATCATGAAACATAAATTGAATCATGAATCATGAATTCAATAATAATGAATTGAATCATGAATCATGAATCATGAATTGAATCATGAATCAAGAATCATGAATGATGAATTGAATCATGAATCATGAATCATGAATCGAATCATGAATCATGAATTGAATCATGAATCATGAATTGAATCTTAAATCATGAATCATGAATCATGAATTGAATCATGAATCATGAATTGAATCTTAAATCATGAATCATGAATCATGAATTGAATCATGAATCATGAATCATGAACTGAATCATGAATCATAATTCATGAATCGAATCTTGAATCAAGAATCATGAATCAAATCATGAATCATGAATCATGAATCATGAATTGAATCATGAATCATGAATCATGAATCGAATCATGAATCATGAATTGAATCATGAATTGAATCATAAATCATGAATAGAATCTTGAATAATGAATTGAATCATGAATCATGAATCATGAATTGAATCATAAATCATGAATTGAATCAGGAATCGAATCATGAATTGAATCATGAATCATGAATTGAATCATGAATCATGAATCATGAATTGAATCATGAATCATGATTCATAAATCAAATCATGAATCATGAATTGAATCATGAATCGAATCATGAATTGAGTCATGAATCATGATTTAAATCATGAATCATTAATTGAATCATGAATCATGAATCATACATTGAATCATGAATCATGAATCATGAATTGAATTAAGAATCATGAATTATGAATCATGAATTGAATCATGAATCATGAATTGAATCATGAATCATACATTGAATCATGAATCATGAATCATACATTGAATCACGAATCATGAATCATGAATCAAGAATCATGAATGGAATCATGAATCATGAATTGAATCTTGAATCATGAATGAAGAATCATGAATTGAATCATGAATCATGAATCATGAATCGAATCATGAATCATGAATCGAATCATGAATCATGAATCATGAATCATGAATCATAATTTGAATCATGAATCATGAATCATTAATCGAATCATGAATCATGAATCATGAATTGAATCATGAATCGAATCATGAATCATGAATCATTAATCGAATCATGAATTATGAATTGAATCATGAATCATTAATCGAATCACGGATCATGAATCATGAATTGAATCATGAATCGAATCATGAATCATGAATCATGAATCATTAATCGAATCATGAATCATGAATCATGAATTGAATCATGAATCATTAATTGAATCATGAATCATGAATAATGAATCGAATCATGAATCATGAATCAAGAATCATGAATCGAATCATGAATCATGAATAATGAATCGAATCATGAATCATGAATCAAGAATCATGAATCGAATCATGAATCATGAATCGAATCTTGAATCATGAATCAAGAATCATGAATTGAATCATGAATCATGAATAATGAATCGAATCATGAATCATGAATCGAATCATGAATAATGAATCATGAATCATGAATCATAATTTGAATCATGAATCATGAATTATTAATCGAATCATGAATCATGAATCAAGAATCATGAATTGAATCATGAATCGAATCATGAATCATGAATCATTAATCGAATCATAAATCATAATTCATGAATTGAATCATCAATCATTAATCGAATCATGAATCATGAATCATGAATTGAATCATGAATCATGAATCATCAATCATTAATCGAATCATGAATCATGAATCATGAATCATGAATTGAAACATGATTCATGAATTGAATCATGAATCATGAATCATGAATCATAAATTGAATCATAAATCATGAATCATGAATCGAATCATAAATCATGAATCATGAATCATGAATTGAATCATGAATCATGAATCATGAATCAAATTATTATTCATGAATCATGAATCATGAATCGAATCATGAATCATGAATTATGAATCATGCATTGAATCATGAATCATGAATCATGAATTAAATCATGAATCATGAATCATGAATTGAATCATGAATCAAATCATAAATCAAGAATCATGAATCATGAATCATGAATCATGAATTGAATCATGTATCATGAATTAAAACATGAATCATGAATTATTAATCATGAATTGAATCATGAATCATGAATTATGAATCATGAATTGAATCATGAATCATGAATCATGAATCATGAATTGAATCATAAATCATGAATCATGAATCGAATCATGAATCATGAATCAGGAATCATGAATCATGAATTGAATCATGAATCATGAATCATGAATCGTGAATTGAATCATAAATCATGAATCATGAATCATGAATCATAAATCGAATCATGAATCATGAATCAAGAATCAAGAATCATGAATCGAATCATGAATAATGAATTGAATCTTGAATCATAAATCAAGAATCATGAATTGAATCATGAATCATGAATCATGAATTGAATCATGAATTGAATCATGAATCATGAATCAAATCATGAATCATGAATCGAATCATGAATCATGAATCGAATCATGAATAATGAATTATGAATCATGAATCATGAATTGAATCATAAATCATGAATCATGAATCATGAATCGAATCATGAATCATGAATCAGGAATCATGAATCATGAATTGAATCATGAATCATGAATCATGAATCATGAATCGAATCATGAATCATGAATAGAATCATGAATCGAATCATGAATCATGAATTGAATCAAGAATCATGAATCAAGAATCATGAATTGAATCATGAATCATGAATAATGAATCGAATCATGAATCATGAATCGAATCATGAATAATGAATCATGAATCATAATTTGAATCATGAATCATGAATCATTAATCGAATCATGAATCAAGAATCATGAATTGAATCATGAATCGAATCATAAATCATGAATCATTAATCGAATCATGAATCATGAATCATGAATCATTAATCGAATCATGAATCATGAATCATGAATCATGAATTGAATCATCAATCATTAATCGAATCATGAATAATGAATTGAATCATGAATCATGAATCATGAATCATGAATTGAATCATGAATCATGATTCATAAATCGAATCACGAATCATGAATTGAGTCATGAATCATGAATTGAATCATGAATCATGAATCATGAATCTTGAATCATGAATCGAATTATGAATCTTGAATCATGAATCAAGAATCATGAATCGAATCATGAATCTTTAATTAATGAATCAAGAATCATGAATTGAATCATGAATCATGAATCATGAATCGAATCATGAATTATGAATCATGAATCAAGAATCATGAATCGAATCATGAATAATGATTTGAATCTTGAATCATGAATCAAGAATCATAAATTGAATCATGAATCATGAATCATGAATTGAATCATGAATCATGAATCGAATCATGAATAAAGAATCATGAATCATGAATCATGAATTGAATCATGAATCATGAATTGAATCATGAATCATGAATTGAATCATGAATCATGAATCATGAATTGAATCATTAATCATGAATCGAATCATGAATCATGAATTGAATCATGATTTATGAATCATGAATCGAATCTTGAATCATGAATCAAGAATCATGAATCAAATCATGAATCATGAATTGAATCATGAATCATGAATCATGAATTGAATCATGAATAATAAATTATGAATTATGAATTAAATCATGAATCATGAATAATGAATTGAATCATGAAACATGAACTAATAATCATGAATCGAATCATGAATCATGAATCATGAATTGAATCATGAATCATGAATCATGAATCGAATCATGAATCTTGAATCATGAATTGAATCAAGAATTATGAATCGAATCATGAATCATGAATCATGAATCATGAATTGAATCATGAATTAAATCATGAATTCTATCATAAATCATGAATTGAATCATGAATCATGAATCATGAATCATGAATCATGAATTGAATCATGAATCATGAATTATGAATCATGAATTGAATCATGAATTATGAATCATGAATAAAATCATGAATCATGAATCATGAAACATAAATTGAATCATGAATCATGAATCATGAATCGAATCATGAATCATGATCATGAATTGAATCATTAATCATGAATCATGAATCATGAATTGAATAATGAATTGCATCATGAATCATGAATCATGAATTAAATCATTAATCATGAATCATGAAACATAAATTGAATCATGAATCATGAATTCAATAATAATGAATTGAATCATGAATCATGAATCATGAATTGAATCATGAATCAAGAATCATGAATCATGAATTGAATCATGAATTGAATCATGAATCATGAATCGAATCATGAATCATGAATTGAATCATAGAATCATGAATCATGAATTAAATCATAAATCATCAATCATGAAACATAAATTGAATCATGAAACATGAATTCAATAATAATTAATTGAATCATGAATCATGAATCATGAATTGAATCATGAATCAAGAATCATGAATCATGAATTGAATCATGAATCATGAATCATGAATTGAATCATGAATCAAGAATTGAATCATGAATCATGAATTGAATCATTAATCATGAATCATGAATTGAATCATGAATCATGAATTGAATCTTGAATCATGAATCATGAATCATTAATCATGAATCATGAATCATGAATCATGAATCAAGAATCGAATCATGAATCAAGAATCACGAATCAAATCATGAATCATGAATCATGAATTGAATCATGAATCATGAATCATGAATCGAATCATGAATCATGAATTGAATCATGAATTGAATCATAAATCATGAATAGAATCATAAATAATGAATTGAATCATGAATCATGAATTGAATCAGGAATCGAATCATGAATTGAATCATGAATCATGAATTGAATCATGAATCATGAATCATGAATTGAATCATGAATCATGATTCATAAATCGAATCATGAATCGAATCATGAATTAAGTCATGAATCATGATTCAAATCATGAATCATTAATTGAATCATGAATCATGAATCATACATTGAATCATGAATCATGAATCATGAATTGAATCATGAATAATGAATCATGAATCATGAATCATAAATTGAATCATGAATCATGAATCAAATCATAAATAATGAATTGAATTATGAATTGAATCATGAATCATGAATCATGAATTGAATCATGAATCATGAATCATAAATCATGAATCATAAATCATGAATTAAATCATGAATTGAATCATGAATCATGAATTGAATCATGAATCATGAATCGACTCATGAATTATGAATTGAATCATGAATCATGAATTGAATCATGAATCATGAATTCAATCATGAATCATGAATCATGAATCAAGAATCATGAATCGAATCATGAATCATGAATTGAATCTTGAATCATGAATTAAGAATCATGAATTGAATCATGAATCATGAATCATGAATCGATTCATGAATTATGAATCATGAATCAAGAATCATGAATCGAATCATGAATCAAAAATTGAATCTTGAATCATGAATCAAGAATCATGAATCGAATCATGAATCATGAATTGAATCTTGAATCATGAATTAAGAATCATGAATTGAATCATGAATCATGAATCATGAATCAATTCATGAATTATGAATCATGAATCAAGAATCATGAATCGAATCATGAATCAAAAATTGAATCTTGAATCATGAATCAAGAATCATGAATTGAATCATGAATCATGAATCATGAATCGAATCGTGAATCATGAATCAAATCATGAATCATGAATCGAATCATGAATAAAGAATCATGAATCATGAATCATGAATTGAATCATGAATCATGAATTGAATCATGAATCATGAATTGAATCATGAATCATGAATCATGAATTGAATCATTAATCATGAATCGAATCATGAATCATGAATCATGAATTGAATCATGATTTATGAATCATGATTCGAATCTTGAATCATGAATCTAGAATCATGAATCAAATAATGAATCATGAATTGAATCATGAATAATAAATTATGAATTATGAATTAAATTATGAATCATGAATAATGAATTGAATCATGAAACATGAATTAATAATCATGAATCGAATCATGAATCATGAATCATGAATTGAATCAAGAATCATGAATCGAATCATGAATCATAAATTGAATCATGAATTGAATCATGAATCATGAATTGAATCATGAATTAAATCATGAATTATATCATAAATCATGAATTGAATCATGAATCATGAATTATGAATCATGAATTGAATCATGAATAAAATCATGAATCATGAAACATAAATTGAATCATGAATCAGGAATCATGAATTCAATAATAATGAATTGAATCATGAATCATGACTCATGAATTGAATCATGAATCAAGAATCATGAATCATGAACTGAATCATGAATCATGAATCATGAATCGAATCATGAATCATGAATTGAATCATGAATCATGAATCATGAATTGAATCATTAATCATGAATCATGAATTGAATAATGAATTGAATCATGAATCATGAATCATGAATTAAATCATAAATCATGAATCATGAAACATAAATTGAATCATGAATCATGAATTCAATAATAATGAATTGAATCATGAATCATGAATCATGAATTGAATCATGAATCAAGAATCATGAATGATGAATTGAATCATGAATCATGAATCATGAATCGAATCATGAATCATGAATTGAATCATGAATCATGAATTGAATCTTAAATCATGAATCATGAATCATGAATTGAATCATGAATCATGAATTGAATCTTAAATCATGAATCATGAATCATGAATTGAATCATGAATCATGAATCATGAATTGAATCATGAATCATAATTCATGAATCGAATCTTGAATCAAGAATCATGAATCAAATCATGAATCATGAATCATGAATCATGAATTGAATCATGAATCATGAATCATGAATCGAATCATGAATCATGAATTGAATCATGAATTGAATCATAAATCATGAATAGAATCTTGAATAATGAATTGAATCATGAATCATGAATCATGAATTGAATCATAAATCATGAATTGAATCAGGAATCGAATCATGAATTGAATCATGAATCATGAATTGAATCATGAATCATGAATCATGAATTGAATCATGAATCATGATTCATAATCAAATCATGAATCATGAATTGAATCATGAATCGAATCATGAATTGAGTCATGAATCATGATTTAAATCATGAATCATTAATTGAATCATGAATCATGAATCATACATTGAATCATGAATCATGAATCATGAATTGAATTAAGAATCATGAATTATGAATCATGAATTGAATCATGAATCATGAATTGAATCATGAATCATGAATCATGAATTGAATCATGAATCATGAATCATGAATTGAATCATATATTGAATTATGAATCATGAATCATGAATTGAATCATGAATTGAATCATGAATCATGAATCATGAATTGAATCATGAATCATGAATCATAAATCATGAATTATATCATGAATCATGAATTGAATCATGAATTGAATCATGAATCATGAATCATGAATTGAATCATGAATCATGAATCATAAATCATGAATTATATCATGAATCATGAATTGAATCATGAATCATGAATCATGAATCTACTCATGAATTATGAATTGAATCATGAATCATGAATCATAAATCATGAATCATATCATGAATCATGAATTGAATCATGAATCATGAATCATGAATCTACTCATGAATTATGAATTGAATCATGAATCATGAATTCAATCATGAATCATGAATCATGAATCATGAATTGAATCATGAATCATGAATCATGAATTGAATCATGAATCATGAATCATGAATTGAATCATGAATCATGAATCATGAATCGAATCATGAATCATGAATCATGAATCATGAATCGAATCATGAATCATGAATTGAATCTTGAATCATGAATCAAGAATCATGAATTGAATCATGAATAATGAATCATGAATTGAATCATGAATCATGAATCGAATCATGAATAATGAATCATGAATCATGAATCATAATTTGAATCATGAATCATGAATCATTAATCGAATCATGAATCATGAATCATGAATTGAATCATGAATCGAATCATAAATCATGAATCATGAATCATTAATCGAATCATGAATTATGAATCATGAATTGAATCATGAATCATTAATCGAATCACGGATCATGAATCATGAATTGAATCTTGAATCGAATCATGAATCATGAATCATTAATCGAATCATGAATCATGAATCATGAATCATGATTTGAATCATGAATCAATAATCGAATCATGAATCATGAATTGAATCATGAATCATGAATCATAATTCATGAATCATGAATTGAATCATGAATCATATATCGAATCATGAATCATGAATTGAATCATGAATCATGAATCATGAATCATGAATCATGAATTGAATCATGAATCATGAATTGAATCATAAATCATGAATCATGAATCATGAATCATGAATTGAATCATGAATCATGAATCATGAATCAAATTATTAATCATGAATCATGAATCATGAATCGAATCATGAATCATGAATCATGAATCATGAATTGAATCATGAATCATGAATCATGAATCATATCATGAATTCAATCATGAATCACGAATCATGAATTGAATCATGAATCGAATCATAAATCAAGAATCATGAATCATGAATAATGAATCATGAATTGAATCATGTATCATGAATCAAATCATGAATCATGAATTAAATCATGAATCGAATCATAAATAAAGAATCATGAATCATGAATCATGAATCATGAATTGAATCATGAATCATAAATCATGAATCTACTCATGAATTATGAATTGAATCATGAATCATGAATTCAATCATGAATCATGAATCGAATCATGAATTGAATCATGAATCATGAATCATGAATCATGAATTGAATCATGAATCATGAATCATGAATCGAATCATAAATCAAGAATCATGAATCGAATCATGAATCATGAATTGAATCTTTATTCATGAATCAAGAATCATGAATTGAATCATGAATCATGAATAATGAATCGAATCATGAATCATGAATCGAATCATGAATAATGAATCATGAATCATGAATCATAATTTGAATCATGAATCATGAATCATTAGTCGAATCATGAATCATGAATCAAGAATCATGAATTGAATCATGAATCGAATCATGAATCATGAATCATAAATCAAATCATGAATCATGAATCATGAATCATGAATTAAATCATCAATCATTAATCGAATCATGAATCATGAATCATGAATTGAATCATCAATCATGAATCATGAATCATGAATTGAATCATGAATCATGAATCATAAATCGAATCATGAATCATGAATTGAATCATGAATCATGAATCATGAATTGAAACATGATTCATGAACTGAATCATGAATCATGAATCATGAATCATGAATCATAAATTGAATCATAAATCATGAATCATGAATCGAATCATAAATCATGAATCATGAATCATGAATTGAATCATGAATCATGAATTGAATCATGAATCATGAATCATGAATCTACTCATGAATTATGAATTGAATCATGAATCATGAATTCAATCATGAATCATGAATCATGAATCATGAATTGAATCATGAATCATGAATCATGAATTGAATCATGAATCATGAATCATGAATTGAATCATGAATCATGAATCTACTCATGAATTATGAATTGAAGAATCATGAATCGAATCATGAATCATGAATCATGAATCATGAATCGAATCATGAATCATGAATTGAATCTTGAATCATGAATAAAGAATCATGAATTGAATCATGAATAATGAATCATGAATCGAATCATGAATCATGAATCGAATCATGAATAATGAATCATGAATCATGAATCATAATTTGAATCATGAATCATGAATCATTAATCGAATCATGAATCATGAATCATGAATTGAATCATGAATCGAATCATGAATCATGAATCATGAATCATTAATCGAATCATGAATTATGAATCATGAATTGAATCATGAATCATTAATCGAATCACGGATCATGAATCATGAATTGAATCTTGAATCGAATCATGAATCATGAATCATTAATCGAATCATGAATCATGAATCATGATTTGAATCATGAATCAATAATCGAATCATGAATCATGAATTGAATCATGAATCATGAATCATAATTCATGAATCATGAATTGAATCATGAATCATATATCGAATCATGAATCATGAATTGAATCATGAATCATGAATCATGAATCATGAATCATGAATTGAATCATGAATCATGAATCGAATCATAAATCAAGAATCATGAATCATGAATAATGAATCATGAATTGAATCACGTATCATGAATCAAATCATGAATCATGAATTAAATCATGAATCGAATCATAAATAAAGAATCATGAATCATGAATCATGAATCATGAATTGAATCATGAATCATAAATCATGAATCTACTCATGAATTATGAATTGAATCATGAATCATGAATTCAATAATGAATCATGAATCGAATCATGAATAATGAATCATGAATCATGAATCATGAATTGAATCATGAATCATGAATCATGAATCGAATCATGAATCAAGAATCATGAATCGAATCATGAATCATGAATTGAATCTTTATTCATGAATCAAGAATCATGAATTGAATCATGAATCATGAATAATGAATCGAATCATGAATCATGAATCGAATCATGAATAATGAATCATGAATCATGAATCATAATTTGAATCATGAATCATGAATCATTAGTCGAATCATGAATCATGAATCAAGAATCATGAATTGAATCATGAATCGAATCATGAATCATGAATCATAAATCAAATCATGAATCATGAATCATGAATCATGAATTGAATCATCAATCATTAATCGAATCATGAATCATGAATCATGAATTGAATCATCAATCATGAATCATGAATCATGAATCATGAATTGAATCATGAATCATGAATCATAAATCGAATCATGAATCATGAATCATAAATCGAATCATGAATCATGAATTGAATCATGAATCATGAATCATGAATTGAAACATGATTCATGAACTGAATCATGAATCATGAATCATGAATCATGAATCATAAATTGAATCATAAATCATGAATCATGAATCGAATCATAAATCATGAATCATGAATCATGAATTGAATCATGAATCATGAATCATGAATCGAATCATGAATCATGAATTGAATCATGAATTGAATCATAAATCATGAATAGAATCATGAATAATGAATTGAATCATAAATCATGAATTAAATCAGGAATCGAATCATGAATTGAATCATGAATCATGAATTGAATCATGAATCATAAATCATGAATTGAATCATGAATCATGATTCATAAATCGAATCATGAATCATGAATTGAATCATGAATCGAATCATGAATTGAGTCATGAATCATGATTTAAATCATGAATCATGATTTAAATCATGAATCATTAATTGAATCATGTATCATGAATCATACATTGAATCATGAATCATGAATCATACATTGAATCACGAATCATGAATCAAGAATCATGAATGGAATCATGAATCATGAATTGAATCTTGAATCATGAATGAAGAATCATGAATTGAATCATGAATCATGAATCATGAATCGAATCATGAATCATGAATCGAATCATGAATCATGAATCATGAATCATGAATCATAATTTGAATCATGAATCATTAATCGAATCACGGATCATGAATCATGAATTGAATCATGAATCGAATCATGAATCATGAATCATGAATCATTAATTGAATCATGAATCATGAATCATGAATTGAATCATGAATCATTAATCGAATCACGGATCATGAATCATGAATTGAATCATGAATCATAATTCATGAATCATGAATTAAATCATGAATCTTGAATAATGAATCGAATCATGAATCATGAATCAAGAGTCATGAATCGAATCATGAATCATGAATTGAATCTTGAATCATGAATCAAGAATCATGAATTGAATCATGAATCATGAATAATGAATCGAATCATGAATCATGAATCGAATCATGAATAATGAATCATGAATCATGAATCATAATTTGAATCATGAATCATGTATCATTAATCGAATCATGAATCATGAATCAAGAATCATGAATTGAATCATGAATCGAATCATGAATTGAATCATGAATCGAATCATAAATCATGAATCATGAATTGAATCATCAATCATTAATCGAATCATGAATCATGAATCATGAATTGAATCATGAATCATGAATCATCAATCATTAATCGAATCATGAATAATGAATCATGAATCATGAATTGAAACATGATTCATGAATTGAATCATGAATCATGAATCATGAATCATGAATCATAAATTGAATCATAAATCATGAATCATGAATCATGAATTGAATCATGAATCATGAATCATGAATCAAATTATTAATCATGAATCATGAATCATGAATCGAATCATGAATCATGAATTATGAATCATGCATTGAATCATGAATCATGAATCATGAATTAAATAATGAATCATGAATCATTAATTGAATCATGAATCAAATCATAAATCAAGAATCATGAATCATGAATCATGAATCATGAATTGAATCATGTATCATGAATCAAATCATGAATCATGAATTATTAATCATGAATTGAATCATGAATCATGAATTATGAATCATGAATTGAATCATGAATCATGAATCATGAATCATGAATCATGAATCATGAATCATGAATCATGAATTGAATCATAAATCATGAATCATGAATCGAATCATGAATCATGAATCAGGAATCATGAATCATGAATTGAATCATGAATCATGAATCATGAATTGAATCATAATTCATGAATCATGAATCATGAATCTTGAATCATGAATCAAGAATCATGAATCAAGAATCAAGAATCATGAATCGAATCATGAATCATGAATTGAATCTTGAATCATGAATCAAGAATCATGAATTGAATCATGAATCATGAATCATGAATCGAATCATGAATCGAATCATGAATCATGAATCATGAATCATGAATCATGAATCAAGAATCATGAATCGAATCATGAATCATGAATAGAATCATGAATCGAATCATGAATCATGAATTGAATCAAGAATCATGAATCAAGAATCATGAATTGAATCATGAATCATGAATAATGAATCAAATCATGAATCATGAATCGAATCATGAATAATGAATCATGAATCATGAATCATAATTTGAATCATGAATCATGAATCATTAATCGAATCATGAATCAAGAATCATGAATTGAATCATGAATCGAATCATGAATCATGAATCATTATTCGAATCATGAATCATGAATCATGAATCATTAATCGAATCATGAATCATTAATCATGAATCATGAATTGAATCATCAATCATTAATCGAATCATGAATCATGAATCATGAATTATGAATCATGAATTGAATCATGAATCATGAATCATAAATCGAATCATGAATCATGAATTGAATCATGAATCATGAATCATGAATCATGAATTGAAACATGATTCATGAATTGAATCATGAATCATGAATCATGAATCATGAATCATAAATTGAATCATAAATCATGAATCATGAATCATGAATTAAATCATGAATCATGAATTGAATCATAAATCATGAATCATGAATCGAATCATGAATCATGAATCAGGAATCATGAATCATGAATTGAATCATGAATCATGAATCATGAATCATGAATTGAATCATAATTCATGAATCATGAATCATGAATCTTGAATCATGAATCAAGAATCATGAATCAAGAATCAAGAATCATGAATCGAATCATGAATCATGAATTGAATCTTGAATCATGAATCAAGAATCATGAATTGAATCATGAATCATGAATCATGAATCGAATCATGAATCGAATCATGAATCATGAATCATGAATCATGAATCATGAATCAAGAATCATGAATCGAATCATGAATCATGAATAGAATCATGAATCGAATCATGAATCATGAATTGAATCAAGAATCATGAATCAAGAATCATGAATTGAATCATGAATCATGAATAATGAATCAAATCATGAATCATGAATCGAATCATGAATAATGAATCATGAATCATGAATCATAATTTGAATCATGAATCATGAATCATTAATCGAATCATGAATCAAGAATCATGAATTGAATCATGAATCGAATCATGAATCATGAATCATTAATCGAATCATGAATCATGAATCATGAATCATTAATCGAATCATGAATCATTAATCATGAATCATGAATTGAATCATCAATCATTAATCGAATCATGAATCATGAATCATGAATTATGAATCATGAATTGAATCATGAATCATGAATCATAAATCGAATCATGAATCATGAATTGAATCATGAATCATGAATCATGAATCATGAATTGAAACATGATTCATGAATTGAATCATGAATCATGAATCATGAATCATGAATCATAAATTGAATCATAAATCATGAATCATGAATCATGAATTGAAACATGATTCATGAATTGAATCATGAATCATGAATCATGAATCATGAATCATAAATTGAATCATAAATCATGAATCATGAATCGAATCATAAATCATGAATCATGAATCATGAATTAAATCATGAATCATGAATCGAATCATGAATCATGAATTGAATCATGAATTGAATCATAAATCATGAATAGAATCATGAATAATGAATTGAATCATGAATCATGAATCATGAATCGAATCATAAATCATGAATCATGAATCATGAATTGAATCATGAATCATGAATCATGAATTGAATCATGAATCGAATCATAAATCAAGAATCATGAATCATGAATCATGAATCATGAATTGAATCATGTATCATGAATCAAATCATGAATCATGAATTATTAATCATGAATTGAATCATGAATCATGAATTATGAATCATGAATTGAATCATGAATCATGAATCATGAATCATGAATCATGAATCATGAATTGAATCATAAATCATGAATCATGAATCGAATAATTAAGTATGAATCAGGAATCATGAATCATGAATTGAATCATGAATCATGAATCAAGAATCAAGAATCATGAATCATGAATTGAATCTTGAATCATGAATCAAGAATCATGAATTGAATCATGAATCATGAATCATGAATCGAATCATGAATCATGAATCGAATCATGAATCATGAATCATGAATCATGAATTGAATCATGAATCATGAATCAAGAATCATGAATCGAATCATGAATCATGAATTGAATCTTGAATCATGAATCAAGAATCATGAATTGAATCATGAATCATGAATAATGAATCGAATCATGAATCATGAATCGAATCATGAATCATGAATCATGAATCATTAATCGAATCATGAATCATGAATCAAGAATCATGAATTGAATCATGAATCGAATCATGAATCATGAATCATTAATCGAATCATGAATCATGAATCATGAATTGAATCATCAATCATTAATCGAATCATGAATCATGAATCATGAATTGAATCATGAATCATGAATCACGAATCATGAATCATGAATTGAATCATGAATCATGAATCATAAATCGAATCATGAATCATGAATTGAATCATGAATCATGAATCATGAATCATGAATTGAAACATGATTCATGAATTGAATCATGAATCATGAATCATGAATCATGAATCATAAATTGAATCATAAATCATGAATCATGAATCGAATCATAAATCATGAATCATGAATCATGAATTAAATCATGAATCATGAATCGAATCATGAATCATGAATTGAATCATGAATTGAATCATAAATCATGAATAGAATCATGAATAATGAATTGAATCATGAATCATGAATCATGAATCGAATCATAAATCATGAATCATGAATTGAATCATGAATCATGAATCGTGAATCAAATTATTAATCATGAATCATGAATCATGAATCGAATCATGAATCATGAATTATGAATCATGCATTGAATCATGAATCATGAATTGAATCATGAATCGAATCATAAATCAAGAATCATGAATCATGAATCATGAATCATGAATTGAATCATGTATCATGAATCAAATCATGAATCATGAATTATTAATCATGAATTGAATCATGAATCATGAATTATGAATCATGAATTGAATCATGAATCATGAATCATGAATCATGAATCATGAATCATGAATCATGAATCATGAATTGAATCATAAATCATGAATCATGAATCGAATCATGAAATATGAATCAGGAATCATGAATCATGAATTGAATCATGAATCATGAATCATGAATCATGAATTGAATCATAAATCATGAATCATGAATCATGAATCATGAATCGAATCATGAATCATGAATCAAGAATCAAGAATCATGAATCATGAATTGAATCTTGAATCATGAATCAAGAATCATGAATTGAATCATGAATCATGAATCATGAATCGAATCATGAATCATGAATCGAATCATGAATCATGAATCATGAATCATGAATCGAATCATGAATCATGAATCAAGAATCATGAATCGAATCATGAATCATGAATTGAATCTTGAATCATGAATCAAGAATCATGATTTGAATCATGAATCATGAATAATGAATCGAATCATGAATCATGAATTGAATCTTGAATCATGAATCAAGAATCATGAATTGAATCATGAATCATGAATAATGAATCGAATCATGAATCATGAATCGAATCATGAATCATGAATCATAAATCGAATCATGAATCATGAATCAAGAATCATGAATTGAATCATGAATCGAATCATGAATCATGAATCATTAATCGAATCATGAATCATGAATCATGAATTGAATCATCAATCATTAATCGAATCATGAATCATGAATCATGAATTGAATCATGAATCATGAATCACGAATCATGAATCATGAATTGAATCATGAATCATGAATCATAAATCGAATCATGAATCATGAATTGAATCATGAATCATGAATCATGAATCATGAATCATAAATTGAAACATGATTCATGAATTGAATCATGAATCATGAATCATGAATCATGAATCATAAATTGAATCATAAATCATGAATCATGAATCGAATCATAAATCATGAATCATAAATCATGAATTAAATCATGAATCATGAATCATGAATCGAATCATGAATCATGAATTGAATCATGAATTGAATCATAAATCATGAATAGAATCATGAATAATGAATTGAATCATGAATTGAATCATAAATCATGAATTGAATCAGGAATCGAATCATGAATTGAATCATGAATCATGAATTGAATCATGAATCATGAATCATGAATTGAATCATGAATCATGATTCATAAATCAAATCATGAATCATGAATTGAATCATGAATCGAATCATGAATTGAGTCATGAATCATGATTTAAATCATGAATCATTAATTGAATCATGAATCATGAATCATACATTGAATCATGAATCATGAATCATGAATTGAATCATGAATTGAATCATGAATCATGAATTGAATCATGAATCATGAATTGAATCATGAATCATGAATCATGAATTGAATCATATATTGAATTATGAATCATAAATCATGAATTGAATCATGAATTGAATCATGAATCAGGAATCATGAATTGAATCATGAATCATGAATCATAAATCATGAATTAAATCATGAATTGAATCATGAATCATGAATTGAATCATGAATCATGAATCATGAATCTACTCATGAATTATGAATTGAATCATGAATCATGAATTCAATCATGAATAAGGAATTGAATCATGAATAATGAATCATGAATCATGAATTGAATCATGAATCATGAATCAAGAATCGAATCATGAATCATGAATCAAGAATCATGAATCGAATCATGAATCATGAATTGAATCTTGAATCATGAATGAAGAATCATGAATTGAATCATGAATCATGAATCATGAATCGAATCATGAATCATGAATCGAATCATGAATCATGAATCAAGAATCATGAATCGAATCATGAATCATGAATTGAATCTTGAATCATGAATGAAGAATCATGAATTGAATTATGAATCATGAATCATGAATCGAATCATGAATCATGAATCGAATCATGAATCATGAATCATGAATCATGAATTGAATCATGAATCATTAATCGAATCACGGATCATGAATCATGAATTGAATCATGAATCGAATCATGAATCATGAATCATGAATCATTAATCGAATCATGAATCATGAATCATGAATTGAATCATGAATCATTAATCGAATAACGGATCATGAATCATGAATTGAATCATGAATCATAATTCATGAATCATGAATTGAATCATGAATCATAAATCGAATCATGAATCATAAATTGAATCATAAATCATGAATCATGAATCATGAATCATGAATTGAATCATGATTCATGAATTGAATCATAAATCATGAATCATGAATTGAATCATAAATCATGAATCATGAATCATGAATCATAAATCATGAATCATGAATCATGAATCATGAATTGAATCATGAATCATGAATCATGAATCAAATTATTAATCATGAATCATGAATCATGAATTGAATCATGAATCATGAATCATGAATCATAAATTGAATCATAAATCATGAATCATGAATTGAATCATAAATCATGAATCATGAATCATGAATCATGAATTGAATCATGAATCATGAATCATGAATCAAATTATTAATCATGAATCATGAATCATGAATTGAATCATGAATCATGAATCATGAATTAAATCATGAATCATGAATTAAATCATGAATCATGAATTGAATCATGAATCGAATCATAAATCAAGAATCATGAATCATGAATCATGAATCATGAATTGAATCATGAATCATGAATTCAATCATGAATCATGAATCGAATCATGAATAATGAATCATGAATCATGAATCATGAATTGAATCATGAATCATGAATCATGAATCATGAATCATGAATTGAATCATGAATCATGAATCATGAATCGAATCATGAATCATGAATCAAGAATCATGAATCGAATCATGAATCATGAATTGAATCTTGAATCATGAATCAAGAATCATGAATTGAATCATGAATCATGAATAATGAATCGAATCATGAATCATGAATCGAATCATGAATAATGAATCATGAATCATGAATCATAATTTGAATCATGAATCATGAATCATTAATTGAATCATAATTCATGAATCAAGAATCATGAATTGAATCATGAATCGAATCATGAATCATGAATCCTGAATCATGAATCATGAATCATGAATTGAATTATCAATCATTAATCGAATCATGAATCCTGAATCATGATTTAAATCATGAATCATGATTTAAATCATGAATCATGATTTAAATCATGAATCATTAATTGAATCATGAATCATGAATCATACATTGAATCATGAATCATGAATCATACATTGAATCACGAATCATGAATCATGAATCAAGAATCATGAATGGAATCATGAATCATGAATTGAATCTTGAATCATGAATGAAGAATCATGAATTGAATAATGAATCATGAATCATGAATCGAATCATGAATCATGAATCATGAATCATGAATCATAATTTGAATCATGAATCATGAATCATTAATCGAATCATGAATCATGAATCATGAATTGAATCATGAATCGAATCATGAATCATGAATCATTAATCGAATCATGAATCATGAATCATGAATTGAATCATGAATCATTAATCGAATCATGGATCATGAATCATGAATTGAATCATGAATCGAATCATGAATCATGAATCATTAATCGAATCATGAATCATGAATCATGAATTGAATCAAGAATCATTAATCTAATCACGGATCATGAATCATGAATTGAATCATGAATCATAATTCATGAATCATGAATTGAATCATGAATCATGAATAATGAATCGAATCATGAATCATGAATCAAGAATCATGAATCGAATCATGAATCATGAATTGAATCTTGAATCATGAATCAAGAATCATGAATTGAATCATGAATCATGAATAATGAATCGAATCATGAATCATGAATCGAATCATGAATAATGAATCATGAATCATAAATCATAATTTGAATCATGAATCATGAATCATTAATCGAATCATGAATCATGAATCAAGAATCATGAATTGAATCATGAATCGAATCATGAATCATGAATCATTAATCGAATCATAAATCATGAATCATGAATTGAATCATCAATCATTAATCGAATCATGAATCATAAATCATGAATTGAATCATGAATCATGAATCATCAATCATTAATCGAATCATGAATCATGAATCATGAATCATGAATTGAAACATGATTAATGAATTGAATCATGAATCATGAATCATGAATCATGAATCATAAATTGAATCATAAATCATGAATCATGAATCGAATCATAAATCATGAATCATGAATCATGAATTGAATCATGAATCATGAATCATGAATCAAATTATTAATCATGAATCATGAATCATGAATCGAATCATGAATCATGAATTATGAATCATGCATTGAATCATGAATCATGAATCATGAATTAAATCAAGAATCATGAATCATGAATCATGAATTGAATCATGTATCATGAATCAAATCATGAATCATGAATTATTAATCATGAATTGAATCATGAATCATGAATTATGAATCATGAATTGAATCATGAATCATGAATCATGAATCATGAATCATGAATTGAATCATAAATCATGAATCATGAATCGAATCATGAATCATGAATCAGGAATCATGAATCATGAATTGAATCATGAATCATGAATCATGAATCATGAATTGAATCATAAATCATGAATCATGAATTGAATCATAAATCATGAATCATGAATCATGAATCATAAATTGAATCATGAATCATGAATCATGAATCAAATTATTAATCATGAATCATGAATCATGAATCGAATCATGAATCAAGAATCATGAATCATGAATTGAATCATGAATCATGAATCATGAATTAAATCATGAATCATGAATTAAATCATGAATCATGAATCATGAATTGAATCATGAATCGAATCATAAATCAAGAATCATGAATCATGAATCATGAATCATGAATCATGAATTGAATCATGTATCATGAATCAAATCATGAATCATGAATTGAATCATGAATCGAATCATAAATCAAGAATCATGAATCATGAATCATGAATCATGAATTGAATCATGAATCATGAATCATGAATCTACTCATGAAT
The DNA here is from genome assembly GCF_038048845.1 of Mixophyes fleayi. NCBI lineage: Eukaryota > Metazoa > Chordata > Amphibia > Anura > Limnodynastidae > Mixophyes > Mixophyes fleayi. The sequence continues at coordinate 109,575 of NW_027448553.1, forward strand.
TATGAATTGAATCATGAATCATGAATTGAATCATGAATCATGAATCATGAATCGAATCATGAATCATGAATCAAGAATCATGAATCGAATCATGAATTGAATCTTGAATCATGAATCACGAATCATGAATTGAATCATGAATCATGAATAATGAATTGAATCATGAATCATGAATCGAATCATGAATAATGAATCATGAATCATGAATCATAATTTAAATCATGAATCATGAATTGAATCATGAATCATGAATCATGAATCATGAATTGAAACATGATTCATGAACTGAATCATGAATCATGAATCATGAATCATAAATTGAATCATTAATCATGAATCATGAATCGAATCATAAATCATGAATCATGAATCATGAATTGAATCATGAATCATGAATCATGAATCAAATCATGAATCATGAATTGAATCATGAATTGAATCATAAATCATGAATAGAATCATGAATAATGAATTGAATCATGAATCATGAATCATGAATTGAATCATAAATCATGAATTGAATCAGGAATCGAATCATGAATTGAATCATGAATCATGAATTGAATCATGAATCATGAATCATGAATTGAATCATGAATCATGATTCATAAATCGAATCATGAATCATGAATTGAATCATGAATCGAATCATGAATTGAGTCATGAATCATGATTTAAATCATGAATCATGATTTAAATCATGAATCATTAATTGAATCATGAATCATGAATCATACATTGAATCATGAATCATGAATCATACATTGAATCACGAATCATGAATCAAGAATCATGAATGAAATCATGAATCATGAATTGAATCTTGAATCATGAATGAAGAATCATGAATTGAATCATGAATCATGAATCATGAATCGAATCATGAATCGAATCATGAATCATGAATCATGAATCATGAATCATAATTTGAATCATGAATCATTAATCGAATCATGAATCATGAATCATGAATTGAATCATGAATCGAATCATGAATCATGAATCATTAATCGAATCATGAATCATGAATCATGAATTGAATCATGAATCATTAATCGAATCACGGATCATGAATCATGAATTGAATCATGAATCATAATTCATGAATCATGAATTGAATCATGAATCATGAATAATGAATCGAATCATGAATCTTGAATCAAGAATCATGAATCGAATCATGAATCATGAATTGAATCTTGAATCATGAATCAAGAATGATGAATTGAATCATGAATCATGAATAATGAATCGAATCATGAATCATGAATCGAATCATGAATAATGAATCATGAATCATGAATCATAATTTGAATCATGAATCATGAATCATGAATCAAGAATCATGAATTGAATCATGAATCGAATCATGAATCATAAATCATTAATCGAATCATAAATCATGAATCATGAATTGAATCATCAATCATTAATCAAATCATGAATCATGAATCATGAATTGAATCATGAATCATGAATCATCAATCATTAATCGAATCATGAATCATGAATCATGAATTGAAACATGATTCATGAATTGAATCATGAATCATGAATCATGAATCATAAATTGAATCATAAATCATGAATCATGAATCGAATCATAAATCATGAATCATGAATCATGAATTGAATCATGAATCATGAATCATGAATCAAATTATTAATCATGAATCATGAATCATGAATCGAATCATGAATCATGAATTATGAATCATGCATTGAATCATGAATCATGAATCATGAATTAAATCATGAATCATGAATCATGAATTGAATCATGAATCAAATCATAAATCAAGAATCATGAATCATGAATCATGAATCATGAATTGAATCATGTATCATGAATCAAATCATGAATCATGAATTATTAATCATGAATTGAATCATGAATCATGAATTATGAATCATGAATTGAATCATGAATCATGAATCATGAATCATGAATTGAATCTTAAATCATGAATCATGAATCGAATCATGAATCATGAATCAGGAATCATGAATCATGAATTGAATCATGAATCATGAATCATGAATCATGAATTGAATCATAAATCATGAATTATGAATCATGAATCATAAATCGAATCATGAATCATGAATCAAGAATCAAGAATCATGAATCATTAATCGAAACATGAATCATGAATCATGAATTGAATCATCAATCATTAATCAAATCATGAATCATGAATCATGAATTGAATCATGAATCATGAATCACGAATCATGAATCATGAATTGAATCATGAATCATGAATCATAAATCGAATCATGAATCATGAATTGAATCATGAATCATGAATCATGAATCATAAATTGAAACATGATTCATGAATTGAATCATGAATCATGAATCATGAATCATGAATCATAAATTGAATCATAAATCATGAATCATGAATCGAATCATAAATCATGAATCATAAATCATGAATTAAATCATGAATCATGAATCATGAATCGAATCATGAATCATGAATTGAATCATGAATTAAATCATAAATCATGAATAGAATCATGAATAATGAATTGAATCATGAATCATGAATCATAAATTGAATCATAAATCATGAATTGAATCAGGAATCGAATCATGAATTGAATCATGAATCATGAATTGAATCATGAATCATGAATTGAATCATGAATCATGATTCATAAATCGAATCATGAATCATGAATTGAATCATTAATCGAATCATGAATTGAGTCATGAATCATGATTTAAATCATGAATCATTAATTGAATCATGAATCATGAATCATACATTGAATCATGAATCATGAATCATGAATTGAATCATGAATTGAATCATGAATCATGAATTGAATCATGAATCATGAATTGAATCATGAATCATGAATCATGAATTGAATCATATATTGAATTATGAATCATGAATCATGAATTGAATCATGACTTGAATCATGAATCATGAATCATGAATTGAATCATGAATCATGAATCATAAATCATGAATTAAATCATGAATTGAATCATAAATCATGAATTGAATCATGAATCATGAATCTACTCATGAATTATGAATTGAATCATGAATCATGAATTCAATCATGAATAAGGAATTGAATCATGAATAATGAATCATGAATCATGAATTGAATCATGAATCATGAATCAAGAATCGAATCATGAATCATGAATCAAGAATCATGAATCGAATCATGAATCATGAATTGAATCTTGAATCATGAATGAAGAATCATGAATTGAATCATGAATCATGAATCATGAATCGAATCATGAATCATGAATCGAATCATGAATCATGAATTGAATCTTGAATCATGAATGAAGAATCATGAATTGAATCATGAATCATGATTCATGAATTGAATCTTGAATCATGAATGAAGAATCATGAATTGAATCATGAATCATGAATCATGAATCGAATCATGAATCATGAATCGAATCATGAATAATGAATCATGAATCATGAATCATAATTTGAATCATGAATCATGAATCATTAATCGAATCATTAATCATGAATCATGAATTGAATCATGAATCGAATCATGAATCATGAATCATGAATCATTAATCGAATCATGAATTGAGAATCATGAATTGAATCATGAATCATTAATCGAATCACGGATCATGAATCATGAATTGAATCATGAATCGAATCATGAATCATGAATCATGAATCATTAATCGAATCATGAATCATGAATCATGAATCATTAATCGAATAACGGATCATGAATCATGAATTGAATCATGAATCATAATCCATGAATCATGAATTGAATCATGAATCATAAATCGAATCATGAATCATGAATTGAATCATGAATCATCGATCATGAATCATGAATCATGAATTGAATCATGATTCATGAATTGAATGATGAATCATGAATCATGAATCATATATTAAATCATAAATCATGAATCATGAATTGAATCATAAATCATGAATCATGAATCATGAATCATGAATTGAATCATGAATCATGAATTATGAATCAAATTATTAATCATGAATCATGAATCATGAATCGAATCATGAATCATGAATCATGAATCATGAATTGAATCATGATTAATGAATCATGAATTAAATCATGAATCATGAATTAAATCATGAATCATGAATCATGAATTGAATCATGAATCGAATCATAAATCAAGAATCATGAATCATGAATCATGAATCATGAATTGAATCATGTATCATGAATCAAATCATGAATCATGAATTGAATCATGAATCGAATCATAAATCAAGAATCATGAATCATGAATTGAATCATAAATCATGAATCATGAATCGAATCATAAATCATGAATCATGAATCATGAATTGAATCATGAATCATGAATCATGAATCAAATTATTAATCATGAATCATGAATCAAATCATGAATCGAATCATGAATCATGAATCATGCATTGAATCATGAATCATGAATTAATTCATGAATCATGAATCATGAATTGAATCATGAATTGAATCATAAATCAAGAATCATGAATCATGAATCATGAATCATGAATTGAATCATGTATCATGAATCAAATCATGAATCATGAATTATGAATCATGAATTGAATCATGAATCATGAATTATGAATCATGAATTGAATCATGAATCATGAATCATGAATCATGAATCGAATCATAAATCATGAATCATGAATCGAATCATGAATCATGAATCAGGAATCATGAATCAAGAATCATGAATCATGAATTGAATCATAAATCATGAATCATGAATCATGAATAATGAATCGAATCATGAATCAAGAATCAAGAATCATGAATCGAATCATGAATCATGAATTGAATCTTGAATCATGAATCAAGAATCATGAATTGAATCATGAATCATGAATCGAATCATGAATCATGAATCTAATCATGAATAATGAATCCTGAATCATGAATTTAATCATGAATCATAAATCATTAATCGAATCATAAATCATGAATCAAGAATCATGAATCGAATCATGAATCATGAATTGAATCATGAATTATGAATCAAGAATCATGAATTGAATCATGAATTGAATCATGAATCATGAATCGAATCATGAATCATAAATCATGAATCATGAATCATGAATTGAATCATGAATCATGAATCATTAATTGAATAATGAATCATGAATCATTAATCATGAATTAAATCATGAATCATGAATCATGAATCGAATCATGAATCATGAATCGAATCATGAATAATGAATCATGAATCATGAATTGAATCATGAATCATAAATCATTAATCGAATCATAAATCATGAATCAAGAATCATGAATCGAATCATGAATCATGAATTGAATCATGAATTATGAATCAAGAATCATGAATCATGAATCATGAATTGAATCATGATTCATGAATTGAATCATGAATCATGAATCATGAATCATAAATTGAATAATAAATCATGAATCATGAATTGAATCATAAATCATGAATCATGAATCATGAATCATGAATTGAATCATGAATCATGAATCATGAATCAAATTATTAATCATGAATCATGAATCATGAATCGAATCATGAATCATGAATCATGAATCATGAATTAAATCATGAATCATGAATTAAATCATGAATCATGAATTGAATCATGAATCGAATCATAAATCATGAATCATGAATCATGAATCATGAATTATGAATTGAATCATGTATCATGAATCAAATCATGAATCATGAATTGAATCATGAATCGAATCATAAATCAAGAATCATGAATCATGAATCATGAATCATGAATTGAATCATGAATCATGAATCATGAATCTACTCATGAATTATGAATTGAATCATGAATCATGAATTGAATCATGAATCATGAATCATGAATCTACTCATGAATTATGAATTGAATCATGAATCATGAATTCAATCATGAATCATGAATCGAATCATGAATAATGAATCATGAATCATGAATTGAATCATGAATCATGAATCATGAATCGAATCATGAATCATGAATCAAGAATGATGAATCGAATCATGAATCATGAATTGAATCTTGAATCATGAATCAAGAATCATGAATTGAATCATGAATCATGAATCATGAATCTACTCATGAATTATGAATTGAATCATGAATCATGAATTCAATCATGAATCATGAATCGAATCATGAATAATGAATCATGAATCATTAATTGAATCATGAATCATGAATCAAGAATCATGAATTGAATCATGAATCGAATCATGAATCATGAATCATGAATCCTGAATCATGAATCATGAATCATGAATAATGAATCATGAATCATGAATTGAATCATGAATCATGAATCATGAATCGAATCATGAATCATGAATCAAGAATGATGAATCGAATCATGAATCATGAATCGAATCATAAATCATGAATCATGAATCATGAATTGAATCATCAATCATGAATCATGAATCAAATTATTATTCATGATACATGAATCATGAATCGAATCATGAATCATGAATCATGCATTGAATCATAATTCATGAATCATGAATTAAATCATGAATCATGAATCATGAATTGAATCATGAATCGAATCATAAATCAAGAATCATGAATCATGAATAATGAATCATGAATTGAATCATGTATCATGAATCAAATCATGAATCATGAATTATGAATCATGAATTGAATCATGAATCATGAATTATGAATCATGAATTGAATCATGAATCATGAATCATGAATTGAATCATAAATCATGAATCATGAATCAAATCATGAATCATGAATCAAGAATCATGAATCATGAATTGAATTATGAATCATGAATCATGAATTGAATCATAAATCATGAATCATGAATCATGAATCATGAATCTAATCATGAATCATGAATCAATAATCAAGAATCATGAATCGAATCATGAATCATGAATTGAATCTTGAATCATGAATCAAGAATCATGAATTAAATCATGAATCATGAATCATGAATCGAATCATGAATCGAATCATGAATAATGAATCATGAATCATGAATCATGAATCAGGAATCGAATCATGAATGATGAATCAATAATCATGAATCGAATCATGACTCATGAATTGAATCTTGAATCATGAATCATGAATCATGAATTGAAACATGATTCATGAATTGAATCATGAATCATGAATCATGAATCATAAATTGAATCATAAATCATGAATCATGAATCATAATTTGAATCATGAATCATGAATCATTAATCGAATCATGAATCATGAATCAAGAATCATGAATCAAGAATCATGAATTGAATCATGAATCAAATCATGAATCATGAATCATTAATCGAATCATGAATCATGAATCATGAATTGAATCATGAATCATGAATCATAAATCGAATCATGAATCATGAATTGAATCATGAATCATGAATCATGAATCATGAATTGAAACATGATTCATGAATTGAATCATGAATCATGAATAATAAATTGAATCATAAATCATGAATCATGAATCGAATCATAAATCATGAATCATGAATCATGAATTGAATCATAAATCATGAATCATGAATCAAATCATGAATCATGAATCGAATCATGAATCATGAATCATGAATCATGCATTGAATCATGAATCATGAATCATGAATTAATTCATGAATCATGAATCATGAATTGAATCATGAATCGAATCATAAATCAAGAATCATGAATCATGAATCATGAATCATGAATTGAATCATGTATCATGAATCAAATCATGAATCATGAATTATGAATCATGAATTGAATCATGAATCATGAATTATGAATCATGAATTGAATCATGAATCATGAATCATGAATCATGAATCGAATCATAAATCATGAATCATGAATCGAATCATGAATCATGAATCAGGAATCATGAATCAGGAATCATGAATCATGAATTGAATCATAAATCATGAATCATGAATCATGAATAATGAATCAAATCATGAATCAAGAATCAAGAATCATGAATCGAATCATGAATCATGAATTGAATCTTGAATCATGAATCAAGAATCATGAATTGAATCATGAATCATGAATCGAATCATGAATCATGAATCGAATCATGAATAATGAATCATGAATCATGAATTTAATCATGAATCATAAATCATTAATCGAATCATAAATCATGAATCAAGAATCATGAATCGAATCATGAATCATGAATTGAATCATGAATTATGAATCAAGAATCATGAATTGAATCATGAATTAAATCATGAATCATGAATCATGAATCATAAATCATGAATCATAAATCATAAATCATGAATCAAGAATCATGAATCATGAATCATTAATTGAATCATGAATCATGAATCATTAATCATGAATTAAATCATGAATCATGAATCATGAATCGAATCATGAATCATGAATCGAATCATGAATAATGAATCATGAATCATGAATCATGAATCATGAATTGAATCATGAATCATAAATCATTAATCGAATCATAAATCATGAATCAAGAATCATGAATCGAATCATGAATCATGAATTGAATCATGAATTATGAATCAAGAATCATGAATTGAATCATGAATTAAATCATGAATCATGAATCATGAATCGAATCATGAATCATAAATCATGAATCATGAATCATGAATTGAATCATGAATCATGAATCATTAATTGAATCATGAATCATGAATCATTAATCATGAATTAAATCATGAATCATGAATCATGAATTGAATCATGAATCATGAATCAAATCATGAATCATGAATCATAAATCAAATCATGAATCATGAATCATAAATCGAATCATGAATCATGAATTGAATCAGGATTCGAATCATGAATCATGAATCATTAATTGAATTATGAATCATGAATCTTGATTCTTGAATCTTTAATTGAATCTTGAATCATGAATTATGAATCATGAATTGAATCATGAATCATGAATTGAATCATGAATCATGAATCATGAATCATGAATCATGAATTGAATCATGAATCATGAATCATGAATTGAATCATGAATCATGAATTATGAATCATGAATTGAATCATGAATTATGAATCATGAATTGAATCATGAATCATGAATTGAATGATGAATCATGAATCATGAATCACGAATCATGAATCATGAATTGAATCATGAATCATGAATTGAATCATGAATCATGAATCATGAATCATGAATTGAATCATGAATCATGAATTATGAATCATGAATTGAATCATGAATTATAAATCATGAATTGAATCATGAGTCATGAATCATGAATTGAATAATGAATTGAATCATGAATCGTGAATCGTGAATTAAATCATGAATCATGAATCATGAATCGAATCATGAATAATGAATTGAATCATGAATCATGAATCATGAATTGAATCATGAATCATGAATCATAAATCGAATCATTAATCATGAATTGAATCATGAATCATGAATCTTGAATTATGAATCATGAATCATAAATTGAATCATGAATCATGAATTGAATCATGAATCATGAATCATGAATCATGAATTGAATCATAAATCATGAATCATGAATCGAATCATGAATCGAATCATGAATCATGAATCGAATCATAAATTGAATCATGAATCATGAATTGAATCATGAATTAAATCATAAATCATGAATTGAATCATGAATCATGATTCATGAATCATGAATTGAATCATGAATCATGAATTATGAATCATGAATTGAATCATGAATTATGAATCATGAATTGAATCATGAATCATGAATCATGAATTGAATAATGAATTGAATCATGAATCATGAATCATGAATTGAATCATGAATCATGAATCATGAATCGAATCATGAATAATGAATTGAATCATGAATCATGAATCATGAATCAAATTATTAATCATGAATCATGAATCATGAATCATGAATCGAATCATGAATCATGAATCATGAATCATGCATTGAATCATGAATCATGAATTAATTCATGAATCATGAATCATGAATTGAATCATGAATCGAATCATAAATCAAGAATCATGAATCATGAATTGAATCATGTATCATGAATCATGAATTGAATCATGTATCATGAATCAAATCATGAATTATGAATCATGAATTGAATCATGAATCATGAATTATGAATCATGAATTGAATCATGAATCATGAATCATGAATCATGAATTGAATCATAAATCATGAATCATGAATTGAATCATGAATCATGAATTGAATCATGATTCGAATCATGAATCATGAATCATGAATTGAATCATGAATCATGAATCATGAATCATGAATTGAATCATGAATCATGAATCACGAATCATGAATCATGAATTGAATCATGAATCATGAATCACGAATCATGAATCATGAATTGAATCATGAATCATGAATCACGAATCATGAATCATGAATTGAATCATGAATCATGAATCATGAATCATGAATTGAATCATGAATTATGAATCATGAATTGAATCATGAATTATAAATCATGAATTGAATCATGAGTCATGAATCATGAATTGAATAATGAATTGAATCATGAATCGTGAATTAAATCATGAATCATGAATCATGAATCGAATCATGAATAATGAATTGAATCATGAATCATGAATCATGAATTGAATCATGAATCATGAATCATTAATTGAATCATGAATCATGAATCATTAATCATGAATTAAATCATGAATCATGAATCATGAATCGAATCATGAATCATGAATCGAATCATGAATAATGAATAATGAATCATGAATCATGAATCATGAATTGAATCATGAATCATAAATCATTAATCGAATCATAAATTATGAATCAAGAATCATGAATCGAATCATGAATCATGAATTATGAATCAAGAATCATGAATTGAATCATCAATTAAATCATGAATCATGAATCATGAATCGAATCATGAATCATAAATCATGAATCATGAATCATGAATTGAATCATGAATCATGAATCATTAATTGAATCATGAATCATGAATCATTAATCATGAATTAAATCATGAATCATGAATCATGAATTGAATCATGAATCATGAATCAAATCATGAATCATGAATCATAAATCAAATCATGAATCATGAATCATAAATCGAATCATGAATCATGAATTGAATCAGGATTCGAATCATGAATCATGAATCATTAATTGAATCATGAATCATGAATCTTGATTCTTGAATCTTTAATTGAATCTTGAATCATGAATTATGAATCATGAATTGAATCATGAATCCTGAATTATGAATCATGAATTGAATCATGAATTATGAATCATGAATTGAATCATGAATCATGAATTGAATCATGAATCATGAATCATGAATCACGAATCATGAATCATGAATTGAATCATGTATCATGAATTGAATCATGAATCATGAATCATGAATCATGAATTGAATCATGAATCATGAATGAAGAATCATGAATTGAATCATGAATCATGAATCATGAATCGAATCATGAATCATGAATCGAATCATGAATAATGAATCATGAATCATGAATCATAATTTGAATCATGAATCATGAATCATTAATCGAATGAATTGAATCATGAATTATAAATCATGAATTGAATCATGAGTCATGAATCATGAATTGAATAATGAATTGAATCATGAATCATGAATCGTGAATTAAATCATGAATCATGAATCATGAATCGAATCATGAATAATGAATTGAATCATGAATCATGAATCATGAATTGAATCATGAATCATGAATCATAAATCGAATCATTAATCATGAATTGAATCATGAATCATGAATCTTGAATTATGAATCATGAATCTTGAATTATGAATCATGAATCATGAATTGAATCATGAATCATGAATTGAATCATGAATCATGAATCATGAATCATGAATTGAATCATAAATCATGAATCATGAATCGAATCATGAATCATGAATTGAATCATGAATCATGAATTGAATCATAAATCATGAATCATGAATCGAATCATGAATCATGAATTGAATCATGAATCGAATAATGAATCATGAATTATGAATTGAATCATAAATCATGAATCATGAATCGAATCATGAATCATGAATCATGAATCATGAATCATGAATCAAATCATTAATCATGAATCATGAATCGAATCATGAATCATGAATCATGAATCGAATCATGAATTGAATCATGAATCATGAAGTGAATCATAATTCATGAATCATAAATTGAATCATGAATCATGAATTGAATCATGAATTAAATCATAAATCATGAATTGAATCATGAATCATGAATTATGAATCATGAATTGAATCATGAATTATGAATCATGAATTGAATCATGAATCATGAATTGAATAATGAATTGAATCATGAATCATGAATCATGAATTGAATCATGAATCATGAATCATGAATCGAATCATGAATAATGAATTGAATCATGAATCATGAATCATGAATCAAATTATTAATCATGAATCATGAATCATGAATCGAATCATGAATCATGAATCGAATCATGAATCATGAATCATAAATCATGCATTGAATCATGAATCATGAATCATGAATTAATTCATGAATCATGAATCATGAATTGAATCATGAATCGAATCATAAATCAAGAATCATGAATCATGAATTGAATCATGTATCATGAATCAAATCATGAATCATGAATTATGAATCATGAATTGAATCATGAATCATGAATTATGAATCATGAATTGAATCATGAATCATGAATCATGAATCGAATCATGAATCATGAATTGAATCATGATTCGAATCATGAATCATGAATCATGAATTGAATCATGAATCATGAATCATGAATCATGAATCATGAATCATGAATTGAATCATGAATCATGAATTGAATCATGAATCATGAATCATGAATTGAATCATGAATCATGAATTATGAATCATGAATTGAATCATGAATTATGAATCATGAATTGAATCATGAATCATGAATTGAATCATGAATCATGAATCATGAATCACGAATCATGAATCATGAATTGAATCATGAATCATGAATTGAATCATGAATCATGAATCATGAATCATGAATTGAATCATAAATCATGAATTATGAATCATGAATTGAATCATGAATTATAAATCATGAATTGAATCATGAGTCATGAATCATGAATTGAATAATGAATTGAATCATGAATCGTGAATTAAATCATGAATCATGAATCATGAATCGAATCATGAATAATGAATTGAATCATGAATCATGAATCATGAATTGAATCATGAATCATGAATCATAAATCGAATCATGAATCATGAATTGAATTATGAATCATGAATCTTGAATCATGAATCATGAATTGAATCATGAATCATGAATTGAATCATGAATCATGAATCATGAATCATGAATTGAATCATAAATCATGAATCATGAATATAATCATGAATCATGAATCATGAATTGAATCATGAATCATGAATCATGAATCGAATCATGAATCATGAATCATGAATCATGAATCATGAATCGAATCATGAATTGAATCATGAATCATGAATTGAATCATAATTCATGAATCATAAATTGAATCATGAATCATGAATTGAATCATGAATTAAATCATAAATCATGAATTGAATCATGAATCATGGATCATGAATCATGAATTGAATCATGAATCATGAATTATGAATCATGAATTGAATCATGAATTATGAATCATGAATTGAATCATGAATCATGAATTGAATAATGAATTGAATCATGAATCATGAATAATGAATTGAATCTTGAATCATGAATCATGAATCAAATTATTAATCATGAATCATGAATCATGCATTGAATCATGAATCATGAATCATGAATTAATTCATGAATCATGCATTGAATCATGAATCATGAATCATGAATTAATTCATGAATCATGAATCATGAATTGAATCATGAATCGAATCATAAATCAAGAATCATGAATCATGAATTGAATCATGTATCATGAATCAAATCATGAATCATGAATTATGAATCATGAATTGAATCATGAATCATGAATTATGAATCATGAATTGAATCATGAATCATGAATCATGAATCATGAATTGAATCATAAATCATGAATCATGAATCGAATCATGAATCATGAATCAGGAATCAGGAATCATGAATCATGAATCATGAATTGAATCATAAAATATGAATCATGAATCATGAATCATGAATCGAATCATGAATCATGAATCAAGAATCAAGAATCATGAATCGAATCATGAATCATGAATTGAATCAAGAATCATGAATCAAGAATCATGAATTGAATCATGAATCATGAATCATGAATCGAATCATGAATCATGAATCGAATCATGAATAATGAATCATGAATCATGAATTGAATCATGAATCATAAATCATTAATCGAATCATGAATCATGAATCAAGAATCATGAATCGAATCATGAATCATGAATTGAATCATTAATTAAATCATGAATCATGAATCGAATCATGAATCATAAATCATGAATCATGAATCATGAATCGAATGATGAATCATGAATCATGAATCATGAATCATGAATCATTAATCATGAATTAAATCATGAATCATGAATCATGAATCATGAATTGAATCATGAATCATGAATCATTAATTGAATCATGAATCATGAATCGAATCATAAATCATGAATCATGAATCATAAATCGAATCATGAATCATGAATCATAAATCGAATCATGAATCATGAATTGAATCAGGATTCGAATCATGAATCATGAATCATTAATTGAATCATGAATCATGAATCTTGAATCTTGAATCTTTAATTGAATCTTGAATCATGAATTATGAATCATGAATTGAATCATGAATCATGAATTGAATCATGAATCATGAATCATGAATCATGAATTGAATCATGAATCATGAATTGAATCATGAATCATGAATCATGAATCATGAATTGAATCATGAATCATGAATTATAAATCATGAATTGAATCATGAATTATGAATCATGAATTGAATCATGAATCATGAATTGAATCATGAATCATGAATCATGAATCACGAATCATGAATCATGAATTGAATCATGAATCATGAATTGAATCATGAATCATGAATCATGAATCATGAATTGAATCATGAATCATGAATTATGAATCATGAATTGAATCATGAATTATAAATCATGAATTGAATCATGAGTCATGAATCATGAATTGAATAATGAATTGAATCATGAATCATGAATCATGAATTAAATCATGAATCATGAATAATGAATCGAATCATGAATAATGAATTGAATCATGAATCATGAATTGAATCATGAATCATGAATCATGAATCATGAACTATGAATCATGAATTGAATCATAAATCATGAATCATGAATCGAATCATGAATTGAATCATGAATCATGAAGTGAATCATAATTCATGAATCATAAATTGAATCATGAATCATGAATTGAATCATGAATTAAATCATAAATCATGAATTGAATCATAAAACATGAATCATGAATCATGAATTGAATCATGAATCATGAATTATGAATCATGAATTGAATCATGAATTATGAATCATGAATTGAATCATGAATCATGAATCATGAATTGAATAATGAATTGAATCATGAATCATGAATCATGAATTGAATCATGAATCATGAATCATGAATCGAATTATGAATAATGAATTGAATCATGAATCATGAATCATGAATCATGAATCGAATCATGAATAATGAATTGAATCATGAATCATGAATTGAATCTTGAATCATGAATCATGAATCATGAATTGAATCATGAATCATGAATCATGAATCATGAATCATGAATCATGAATCATGAATCAAATCATGAATCATGAATCATGAATCATGAATCGAATCATGAATCATGAATCATGAATCATGAATCGAATCATGAATCATGAATCATAAATCATGAATCGAATCATGAATTGAATCATGAATTATGAAGTGAATCATAATTCATGAATCATAAATTGAATCATGAATCATGAATTGAATCATGAATTGAATCATAAATCATGAATTGAATCATGAATCATGAATCATGAATCATGAATTCAATCATGAATCATGAATTATGAATCATGAATTGAATCATGAATTATGAATCATGAATTGAATCATGAGTCATGAATCATGAATTGAATAATGAATTGAATCATTAATCATGAATTGAATCATGAATCATGAATTGAATCATGAATAATGAATTGAATCATGAATCATGAATCATGAATCATGAATCGAATCATGAATCATGAAATATGATTTGAATCATGAATCATGAATCATGAATCGAATCATGAATCATGAATTATGAATTGAATCATAAATCATGAATTATGAATCAAATCATGAATCATGAATCATGAATCATGAATTGAATCATGAATCATGAATCATTAATTGAATCATGAATCATGAATCGAATCATAAATCATGAATCATGAATCATAAATCGAATCATGAATCATGAATCATAAATCGAATCATGAATCATGAATTGAATCAGGATTTGAATCATGAATCATAAATCGAATCATGAATCATGAATTGAATCAGGATTTGAATCATGAATCATGAATCATTAATTGAATCATGAATCATGAATCTTGAATCTTGAATCTTTAATTGAATCTTGAATCATGAATTATGAATCATGAATTGAATCATGAATCATGAATTGAATCATGAATCATGAATCATGAATCATGAATTGAATCATGAATCATGAATTGAATCATGAATCATGAATCATGAATCATGAATTGAATCATGAATCATGAATTATAAATCATGAATTGAATCATGAATTATGAATCATGAATTGAATCATGAATCATGAATTGAATCATGAATCATGAATCATGAATCACGAATCATGAATCATGAATTGAATCATGAATCATGAATTGAATCATGAATCATGAATCATGAATCATGAATTGAATCATGAATCATGAATTATGAATCATGAATTGAATCATGAATTATAAATCATGAATTGAATCATGAGTCATGAATCATGAATTGAATAATGAATTGAATCATGAATCATGAATCATGAATTAAATCATGAATCATGAATCATGAATCGAATCATGAATAATGAATTGAATCATGAATCATGAATCATGAATTGAATCATGAATCATGAATCATGAACTATGAATCATGAATTGAATCATAAATCATGAATCATGAATCGAATCATGAATTGAATCATGAATCATGAAGTGAATCATAATTCATGAATCATAAATTGAATCATGAATCATGAATTGAATCATGAATTAAATCATAAATCATGAATTGAATCATAAAACATGAATCATGAATCATGAATTGAATCATGAATCATGAATTGAATCATGAATTATGAATCATGAATTGAATCATGAATCATGAATCATGAATTGAATAATGAATTGAATCATGAATCATGAATCATGAATTGAATCATGAATCATGAATCATGAATCGAATCATGAATAATGAATTGAATCATGAATCATGAATCATGAATCATGAATCGAATCATGAATAATGAATTGAATCATGAATCATGAATCATGAATTGAATCTTGAATCATGAATCATGAATCATGAATTGAATCATGAATCATGAATCATGAATCATGAATCAAATCATGAATCATGAATCATGAATCATGAATCGAATCATGAATCATGAATCATGAATCATGAATCGAATCATGAATCATGAATCATAAATCATGAATCGAATCATGAATTGAATCATGAATTATGAAGTGAATCATAATTCATGAATCATAAATTGAATCATGAATCATGAATTGAATCATGAATTGAATCATAAATCATGAATTGAATCATGAATCATGAATCATGAATCATGAATTCAATCATGAATCATGAATTATGAATCATGAATTGAATCATGAATTATGAATCATGAATTGAATCATGAGTCATGAATCATGAATTGAATAATGAATTGAATCATGAATCATGAATTGAATCATGAATCATGAATTGAATCATGAATAATGAATTGAATCATGAATCATGAATCATGAATCGAATCATGAATCATGAAATATGATTTGAATCATGAATCATGAATCATGAATCGAATCATGAATCATGAATTATGAATTGAATCATAAATCATGAATTATGAATCAAATCATGAATCATGAATCATGAATCATGAATTGAATCATGAATCATGAATCATGAATCAAATCATTAATCATAAATCATGAATCATGAATCGAATCATGAATTATGAATCATGAATCATGAATCATGAATCATGAATTGAATCATGAATCATGAATCATGAATCATGAATCGAATCATGAATCATGAATCATAAATCACGAATCGAATCATGAATTGAATCATGAATCATGAAGTGAATCATAATTCATGAATCATAAATTGAATCATGAATCATGAATTGAATCATGAATTGAATCATAATTCATGAATTGAATCATGAATCATGAATTATGAATCATGAATTGAATCATGAATTATGAATCATGAATTGAATCATGAGTCATGAATCATGAATTGAATAATGAATTGAATCATGAATCATGAATTGAATCATGAATCATGAATTGAATCATGAATAATGAATTGAATCATGAATCATGAATCATGAATCATGAATTGAATCATGAATCATGAATCATAAATCTAATCATGAATCATGAATTGAATCATGAATCATGAATTTAATCATGAATCATGAATCATGAATCATGAATTGAATCATAAATCATGAATTTAATCATGAATCATGAATCATGAATCATGAATTGAATCATAAATCATGAATCATGAATCGAATCATGAATCATGAATTGAATCATTAATCATGAATTGAATCATAAATCATGAATTATGAATCGAATCATGAATCATGAATCATGAATCATGAATTGAATCATGAATCATGAATCATGAATCAAATCATTAATCATGAATCATGAATCGAATCATGAATTATGAATCATGAATCATGAATCATGAATCATGAATTGAATCATGAATCATGAATCGAATCATGAATTGAATCATGAATCATGAAGTGAATCATAATTCATGAATCATAAATTGAATCATGAATCATGAATTGAATCATGAATTGAATCATAAATCATGAATTGAATCATGAATCATGAATCATGAATCATGAATTGAATCATGAATCATGAATTATGAATCATGAATTGAATCATGAATTATGAATCATTAATTGAATCATGAGTCATGAATCATGAATTGAATAATGAATTGAATCATGAATCATGAATCATGAATTGAATCATGAATCATGAATTATGAATCATGAATTGAATCATGAATTATGAATCATTAATTGAATCATGAGTCATGAATCATGAATTGAATAATGAATTGAATCATGAATCATGAATCATGAATTGAATAATGAATCATGAATCAAGAATCATGAATAATGAATTGAATCATGAATCATGAATCATGAATTGAATCATGAATCATGAATCATGAATCATGAATCATGAATCATGAACTATGAATCATGAATTGAATCATAAATCATGAATCATGAATCGAATCATGAAGCATGAATTATGAATCATGAATTGAATCATGAATTATAAATCATGAATTGAATCATGAGTCATGAATCATGAATTGAATAATGAATTGAATCATGAATCATGAATCATGAATTAAATCATGAATCATGAATCATGAATCGAATCATGAATAATGAATTGAATCATGAATTATGAATCATGAATTGAATCATGAATCATGAATCATGAATCATGAACTATGAATCATGAATTGAATCATAAATCATGAATCATGAATCGAATCATGAATTGAATCATGAATCATGAAGTGAATCATAATTCATGAATCATAAATTGAATCATGAATCATGAATTGAATCATGAATTAAATCATAAATCATGAATTGAATCATAAATCATGAATCATGAATCATGAATTGAATCATGAATCATGAATTATGAATAATGAATTGAATCATGAATCATGAATCATGAATTGAATCATGAATCATGAATCATGAATCGAATCATGAATAATGAATTGAATCATGAATCATGAATTGAATCTTGAATCATGAATCATGAATCATGAATTGAATCATGAATCATGAATCATGAATCATGAATCATGAATCATGAATCATGAATCATGAATCATGAATCATGAATTGAATCATGAATCATGAATCATGAATCATGAATCATGAATCATGAATTGAATCATGAATCATGAATCATGAATCGAATCATGAATCATGAATCATAAATCACGAATCGAATCATGAATTGAATCATGAATCATGAAGTGAATCATGAATTGAATCATAATTCATGAATTGAATCATGAATCATGAATTATGAATCATGAATTGAATCATGAATTATGAATCATGAATTGAATCATGAGTCATGAATCATGAATTGAATAATGAATTGAATCATGAATCATGAATTGAATCATGAATCATGAATTGAATCATGAATAATGAATTGAATCATGAATCCTGAATCATGAATCATGAATTGAATCATGAATCATGAATCATAAATCTAATCATGAATCATGAATACAATCATGAATCATGAATTTAATCATGAATCATGAATTGAATCATGAATCATGAATCATGAATCATGAATTGAATCATAAATCATGAATCATGAATCGAATCATGAATCATGAAATATGATTTGAATCATGAATCATGAATCATGAATTTAATCATGAATCATGAATTGAATCATGAATCATGAATTGAATCATAAATAATGAATTATGAATCGAATCATGAATCATGAATTATGAATCATGAATCATGAATTGAATCATGAATCATGAATCATGAATCAAATCATTAATCATGAATCATGAATCGAATCATGAATTATGAATCATGAATCATGAATCATGAATCATGAATTGAATCATGAATCATGAATCATGAATCGAATCATGAATTGAATCATGAAGTGAATCATAATTCATGAATCATAAATTGAATCATGAATCATGAATTGAATCATTAATTGAATCATAAATCATGAATTGAATCATGAATCATGAATCATGAATCATGAATCATGAATTGAATCATGAATCATGAATTATGAATCATGAATTGAATCATGAATTATGAATCATTAATTGAATCATGAGTCATGAATCATGAATTGAATAATGAATTGAATCATGAATCATGAATCATGAATTGAATCATGAATCATGAATCAAGAATCATGAATCGAATCATGAATCATGAATTGAATCATGAATCAAGAATCATGAATCATGAATCATGAATCATGTATTGAATCATGAATCATGAATCATGAATTGAATCATGAATCATGAATCATGAATTGAATCATGAATCATGAATCATAAATCGAATCTTGAATCGAATCATGAATCATGAATCATGAATCATGAATTGAATCATGAATCATGAATAATGAATCAAATCATTAATCATGAATCATGAATCATGAATCGAATCATGAATCATGAATCATGAATCATGAATTGAATCATGAATCATGAATCATGAATCGAATCATGAATCATGAATTATGAATTGAATTATAAATCATGAATCATGAATCGAATCATGAATCATGAATCATGAATCATGAATCATGAATTGAATCATGAATCATGAATCATGAATCGAATCATGAATCATGAATCATGAATCATGAATCATGAATTGAATCATGAATCATGAATCATGAATCGAAACATGAATCATGAATTATGAATTGAATCATAAATCATGAATCTTGAATCGAATCATGAATCATGAATCATGAATCATGAATTGAATCATGAATCATGAATCATGAATCAAATCATTAATCATGAATCATGAATCATGAATCGAATCATGAATTGAATCATGAATCATGAATCATGAATCATGAATTGAATCATGAATCATGAATCATGAATCGAATCATGAATTGAATCATGAATCATGAAGTGAATCATAATTCATGAATCATAAATTGAATCATGGATCATGAATCATGAATTGAATCATGAATCACGAATTATGAATCATGAATTGAATCATGAATTATGAATCATGAATTGAATCATTAGTCATGAATCATGAATTGAATCATGAATTTAATCATGAATCATGAATTGAATCATGAATCATGAATCAAGAATCATGAATTGAATCATGAATCGAATCATGAATCATGAATCATGAATCATGTATTGAATCATGAATCATAAATCATGAATTGAATCATGAATCATGAATCATGAATCATGAATTAAATCATGAATCATGAATTGAATCATGAATCATGAATCAAGAATCATGAATTGAATCATGAATCGAATCATGAATCATGAATCATGAATCATGTATTGAATCATGAATCATAAATCATGAATTGAATCATGAATCATGAATCATGAATCATGAATTGAATCATGAATCATGAATCATAAATCGAATCTTGAATCGAATCATGAATCATGAATCATGAATCATGAATTGAATCATGAATCATGAATCATGAATCAAATCATTAATCATAAATCATGAATCATGAATCGAATCATGAATCATGAATCATGAATCATGAATTGAATCATGAATCATGAATCATGAATCGAATCATGAATCATGAATTATGAATTGAATCATAAATCATGAATCATGAATCGAATCATGAATCATGAATCATGAATCATGAATCATGAATTGAATCATGAATCATGAATCATGAATCGAATCATGAATCATGAATCATGAATCATGAATCATGAACTGAATCATGAATCATGAATCATGAATCGAAACATGAATCATGAATTATGAATTGAATCATAAATCATGAATCTTGAATCGAATCATGAATCATGAATCATGAATCATGAATTGAATCATGAATCATGAATCATGAATCAAATCATTAATCATGAATCATGAATCATGAATCGAATCATGAATTGAATCATGAATCATGAATCATGAATCGAATCATGAATCATGAATTATGAATTGAATTATAAATCATGAATCATGAATCGAATCATGAATCATGAATCATGAATCATGAATCATGAATTGAATCATGAATCATGAATCATGAATCGAATCATGAATCATGAATCATGAATCATGAATCATGAATTGAATCATGAATCATGAATCATGAATCGAAACATGAATCATGAATTATGAATTGAATCATAAATCATGAATCTTGAATCGAATCATGAATCATGAATCATGAATCATGAATTGAATCATGAATCATGAATCATGAATCAAATCATTAATCATGAATCATGAATCATGAATCGAATCATGAATTGAATCATGAATCATGAATCATGAATCATGAATTGAATCATGAATCATGAATCATGAATCGAATCATGAATTGAATCATGAATCATGAAGTGAATCATAATTCATGAATCATAAATTGAATCATGGATCATGAATCATGAATTGAATCATGAATCACGAATTATGAATCATGAATTGAATCATGAATTATGAATCATGAATTGAATCATTAGTCATGAATCATGAATTGAATCATGAATTTAATCATGAATCATGAATTGAATCATGAATCATGAATCAAGAATCATGAATTGAATCATGAATCGAATCATGAATCATGAATCATGAATCATGTATTGAATCATGAATCATAAATCATGAATTGAATCATGAATCATGAATCATGAATCATGAATTGAATCATGAATCATGAATTGAATCATGAATCATGAATCAAGAATCATGAATTGAATCATGAATCGAATCATGAATCATGAATCATGAATCATGTATTGAATCATGAA
This sequence comes from Mixophyes fleayi, assembly GCF_038048845.1. Classification (NCBI taxonomy): domain Eukaryota; kingdom Metazoa; phylum Chordata; class Amphibia; order Anura; family Limnodynastidae; genus Mixophyes; species Mixophyes fleayi. Next base: position 133,508 of record NW_027448553.1, read on the forward strand.
TCATAAATCATGAATTGAATCATGAATCATGAATCATGAATCATGAATTGAATCATGAATCATGAATCATAAATCGAATCTTGAATCGAATCATGAATCATGAATCATGAATCATGAATTGAATCATGAATCATGAATCATGAATCAAATCATTAATCATAAATCATGAATCATGAATCGAATCATGAATCATGAATCATGAATCATGAATTGAATCATGAATCATGAATCATGAATCGAATCATGAATCATGAATTATGAATTGAATTATAAATCATGAATCATGAATCGAATCATGAATCATGAATCATGAATCATGAATTGAATCATGAATCATGAATCATGAATCGAATCATGAATCATGAATCATGAATCATGAATCATGAATTGAATCATGAATCATGAATCATGAATCGAAACATGAATCATGAATTATGAATTGAATCATAAATCATGAATCTTGAATCGAATCATGAATCATGAATCATGAATCATGAATTGAATCATGAATCATGAATCATGAATCAAATCATTAATCATGAATCATGAATCATGAATCGAATCATGAATTGAATCATGAATCATGAATCATGAATCATGAATTGAATCATGAATCATGAATCATGAATCGAATCATGAATTGAATCATGAATCATGAAGTGAATCATAATTCATGAATCATAAATTGAATCATGGATCATGAATCATGAATTGAATCATGAATCACGAATTATGAATCATGAATTGAATCATGAATTATGAATCATGAATTGAATCATTAGTCATGAATCATGAATTGAATCATGAATTTAATCATGAATCATGAATTGAATCATGAATCATGAATCAAGAATCATGAATTGAATCATGAATCGAATCATGAATCATGAATCATGAATCATGTATTGAATCATGAATCATAAATCATGAATTGAATCATGAATCATGAATCATGAATCATGAATTAAATCATGAATCATGAATTGAATCATGAATCATGAATCAAGAATCATGAATTGAATCATGAATCGAATCATGAATCATGAATCATGAATCATGTATTGAATCATGAATCATAAATCATGAATTGAATCATGAATCATGAATCATGAATCATGAATTGAATCATGAATCATGAATCATAAATCGAATCTTGAATCGAATCATGAATCATGAATCATGAATCATGAATTGAATCATGAATCATGAATCATGAATCAAATCATTAATCATAAATCATGAATCATGAATCGAATCATGAATCATGAATCATGAATCATGAATTGAATCATGAATCATGAATCATGAATCGAATCATGAATCATGAATTATGAATTGAATCATAAATCATGAATCATGAATCGAATCATGAATCATGAATCATGAATCATGAATCATGAATTGAATCATGAATCGAATCATGAATCATGAATCATGAATCATGAATCATGAATTGAATCATGAATCATGAATCATGAATCGAAACATGAATCATGAATTATGAATTGAATCATAAATCATGAATCTTGAATCGAATCATGAATCATGAATCATGAATCATGAATTGAATCATGAATCATGAATCATGAATCAAATCATTAATCATGAATGATGAATCATGAATCGAATCATGAATTGAATCATGAATCATGAATCATGAATCGAATCATGAATCATGAATTATGAATTGAATTATAAATCATGAATCATGAATCGAATCATGAATCATGAATCATGAATCATGAATCATGAATTGAATCATGAATCATGAATCATGAATCGAATCATGAATCATGAATCATGAATCATGAATCATGAATTGAATCATGAATCATGAATCATGAATCGAAACATGAATCATGAATTATGAATTGAATCATAAATCATGAATCTTGAATCGAATCATGAATCATGAATCATGAATCATGAATTGAATCATGAATCATGAATCATGAATCAAATCATTAATCATGAATCATGAATCATGAATCGAATCATGAATTGAATCATGAATCATGAATCATGAATCATGAATTGAATCATGAATCATGAATCATGAATCGAATCATGAATTGAATCATGAATCATGAAGTGAATCATAATTCATGAATCATAAATTGAATCATGGATCATGAATCATGAATTGAATCATGAATCACGAATTATGAATCATGAATTGAATCATGAATTATGAATCATGAATTGAATCATTAGTCATGAATCATGAATTGAATCATGAATTTAATCATGAATCATGAATTGAATCATGAATCATGAATCAAGAATCATGAATTGAATCATGAATCGAATCATGAATCATGAATCATGAATCATGTATTGAATCATGAATCATAAATCATGAATTGAATCATGAATCATGAATCATGAATCATGAATTGAATCATGAATCATGAATTGAATCATGAATCATGAATCAAGAATCATGAATTGAATCATGAATCGAATCATGAATCATGAATCATGAATCATGTATTGAATCATGAATCATAAATCATGAATTGAATCATGAATCATGAATCATGAATCATGAATTGAATCATGAATCATGAATCATAAATCGAATCTTGAATCGAATCATGAATCATGAATCATGAATCATGAATTGAATCATGAATCATGAATCATGAATCAAATCATTAATCATAAATCATGAATCATGAATCGAATCATGAATCATGAATCATGAATCATGAATTGAATCATGAATCATGAATCATGAATCGAATCATGAATCATGAATTATGAATTGAATCATAAATCATGAATCATGAATCGAATCATGAATCATGAATCATGAATCATGAATCATGAATTGAATCATGAATCATGAATCATGAATCGAATCATGAATCATGAATCATGAATCATGAATCATGAATTGAATCATGAATCATGAATCATGAATCGAAACATGAATCATGAATTATGAATTGAATCATAAATCATGAATCTTGAATCGAATCATGAATCATGAATCATGAATCATGAATTGAATCATGAATCATGAATCATGAATCAAATCATTAATCATGAATCATGAATCATGAATCGAATCATGAATTGAATCATGAATCATGAATCATGAATCATGAATTGAATCATGAATCATGAATCATGAATCGAATCATGAATTGAATCATGAATCATGAAGTGAATCATAATTCATGAATCATAAATTGAATCATGAATTGAATCATAAATCATGAATTGAATCATGAATCATGAATCATGAATTGAATCATGAATCACTAATTATGAATCATGAATTGAATCATGAATTATGAATCATGAATTGAATCATTAGTCATGAATCATAAATTGAATCATGAATCGAATCATGAATTGAATCATGATCCGAATCATGAATTGTATCATGAATCATGAATTGAATCATGAATCATGAATCATAATTTGAATCATGAATCATGAATTAAGAATCATGAATTATGAATCATGAATTGAATCATGAATCATGAATCATGAATCATGAATCGAAACATGAATTGAATCATGATCCGAATCATGAATTGTATCATGAATCATGAATTGAATCATGAATCATGAATCATAATTTGAATCATGAATCATGAATTAAGAATCATGAATTATGAATCATGAATTGAATCATGAATCATGAATCATAAATTGAATCATGAATTATGAATCATGAATTGAATCATGAATTATGAATCATAAATCATAAATTGACTCATGAATCATGAATCATGAATCGAATCATGAATCATAAATTGAATCATGAATCAAATCATGAATCATGAATCATGAATCATGAATCATGAATCATGAATCATGAATTGAATCATGAATCATGAATCATGAATCAAATCATTAATCATGAATCATGAATCATGAATCGAATCATGAATTGAATCATGAATCATGAATCATGAATCGAATCATGAATTGAATCATGAATCATGAATTGAAGCATGAATCACGAATTATGAATCATGAATTGAATCATGAATTATGAATCATGAATTGAATCATTAGTCTTGAATCATGAATTGAATCATGAATTGAATCATGAATCATGAATTGAATCATGAATCGAATCATGAATTGAATCATGAATCATGAATCGAATCATGAATCATCAATCATGAATTGAATCATGAATCATGAATTGAATCATGAATCATGACTTGAATCATGAATCATGAATCATGAATCGAATCATGAATCATGAATCAAGAATCATGAATCGAATCATGAATCATGAATCATGAATCATGAATTATGAATTAAATCATGAATCACGAATCATGAATTAAATCATAAATCATGAATCATGAATCATGAATCATGAATTAAATCATGAATCATGAATCATGAATCAAATCATTAATCATGACACATGAATCATGAATCGAAACATGAATCATGAATCGAAACATGAATCATGAATCATGAATCATGAATCATGAATCATGAATCATGAATTAAATCATGAATCATGAATCAAATCATTAATCATGAAACATGAATCATGAATCGAAACATGAATCGTGAATCGAAACATGAATCATGAATCATGAATCGAATCATGAATCGAAACATGAATCGTGAATCGAAACATGAATCATGAATCATGAATCGAATCATGAATCATGAATTGAATCTTTAATCATGAATCAAGAATCATGAATTGAATCATGAATCATGAATCATGAATCGAATCATGAATCATGAATCGAATCATGAATTATGAATCATGAATCATGAATTGAATCATGAATCATAAATCATTAATCGAATCATGAATCATGAATCAAGAATCATGAATGGAATCATGAATCATGAATTGAATCATGAATTATGAATCAAGAATCATGAATTGAATCATGAATTAAATCATGAATCATGAATCATGAATCGAATTATGAATCATAAATCATGAATCATGAATCATGAATCGAATGACGAATCATGAATCATGAATCATGAATCATTAATCATGAATTAAATCATGAATCATGAATCATGAATCATGAATTGAATCATGAATCATGAATCATTAATTGAATCATGAATCATGAATCGAATCATTAATCATGAATCATGAATCATGAATTTAATCATGAATCATGAATCAAATCATGAATCATGAATCATAAATCGAATCATGAATCATGAATCATAAATCGAATCATGAATCATGAATTGAATCAGGATTCGAATCATGAATCATGAATCTTGAATCTTGAATCTTTAATTGAATCTTGAATCATGAATTATGAATCATGAATTGAATCATGAATCATGAATTGAATCATGAATCATGAATCATGAATTGAATCATGAATCATGAATTGAATCATGAATCATGAATCATGAATCATGAATTGAATCATGAATCATGAATCATGAATTGAATCATGAATCATGAATTATGAATCATGAATTGAATCATGAATCATGAATTGAATCATGAAACATGAATCATGAATCACGAATCATGAATCATGAATTGAATCATGAATCATGAATTGAATCATGAATCATGAATCATGAATCATGAATTGTATCATGAATCATGAATTATGAATCATGAATTGAATCATGAATTATAAATCATGAATTGAATCATGAGTCATGAATCATGAATTGAATAATGAATTGAATCATGAATCATGAATCATGAATTAAATCATGAATCATGAATAATGAATTGAATCATGAATCATGAATCATGAATTGAATCATGAATCATGAATCATAAATCGAATCATGAATCATGAATTGAATCATGAATCATGAATCTTGAATCATGAATCATGAATTGAATCATGAATCATGAATTGAATCATGAATCATGAATTATGAATCATAAATCGAATCATGAATCATGAATTGAATCATGAATCATGAATCTTGAATCAAGAATCATGAATTGAATCATGAATCATGAATTGAATCATGAATCATGAATCATGAATCATGAATTGAATCATAAATCATGAATCATGAATCGAATCATGAATCATGAATCAGGAATTGAATCATAAATCATGAATCATGAATCGAATCATGAATCATGAATCATGAATCATGAATCATGAATCATGAATCAAATCATTAATCATGAATCATGAATAATGAATCGAATCATGAATCATGAATCATGAATCGAATCATGAATCATGAATCATGAATCATGAATCATGAATCATGAATTGAATCATAAATCATGAATCATGAATCATGAATCATGAATTGAATCATAAATTATGAATCATGAATCATGAATCATGAATCATGAATTATATCATGAATCATGAATTATGCATCATGAATTGAATCATGATTCATGAATCATGAATTGAATCATGAATCATAAATCGAATCATGAATCATGAATTGAATCATGAATCTTGAATCATGAATCATGAATTTAATCATGAATCATGAATTGAATCATGAATCATGAATCATGAATTGAATCATAAATCATGATTCATGAATCATGAATCATGAATTGAATCATGAATCTTGAATCATGAATCATGAATTGAATCATGAATCATGAATCATGAATCATGAATTGAATCATAAATCATGAATCATGAATCGAATCATAAATCATGATTCATGAATCATGAATCATGAATTGAATCATGAATCATGAATCGAATCATGAATCATGAATCATTAATCATTAATCATGAATTAAATCATGAATCATGAATCATGAATTGAATCATGAATCATGAATCATTAATTGAATCATGAATCATGAATCATGAATCGAATCATGAATTGAATCATGAATCATGAATCATGAATTGAATCATTAATCATGAATCATGAATCATGAATCATGAATTGAATCATTAATCATGAATCATGAATCATGAATTGAATCATGAATCATGAATTGAATCTTGAATCATGAATCATGAATCATGAATTATGAATTAAAACATGAATCATGAATCATGAATCATGAATCATGAATCGAATCATGAATCATGAATCGAATCATGAATCATGAATCGAATCATGAATCATTAATCATGAATCATGAATTGAATCATGAATCATGAATCATTAATCATTAATCATGAATTAAATCATGAATCATGAATCATTAATTGAATCATGAATCATGAATTGAATCATAAATCATGAATCATGAATCATGAATTGAATCATGAATCATGAATCAAATCATGAATCATGAATCATGAATTATGAATCATGAATTGAATCATGAATCATGAATCATGAATCATGAATCATGAATTGAATCATAAATCATGAATCATGAATTGAATCATGAATCATGAATCATGAATCGAGTCATGAATCATGAATTGAATCATGAATCATGAATTGAATCATTAATCATGAATCATGAATCATGAATTGAATCATGAATCATGAATTGAATCTTGAATCATGAATCATTAATCATGAATTATGAATTAAATCATGAATCATGAATCATGAATCATGAATCATGAATCGAATCATGAATCATGAATCGAATCATGAATCATGAATCGAATCATGAATCATTAATCATGAATCATGAATCATTAATCATGAATTAAATCATGAATCATGAATCATGAATTGAATCATGAATCATGAATCATGAATCATGAATCGAATCATGAATCATGAATCGAATCATGAATCATTAATCATGAATCATGAATCGAATCATGAATCATGAATCGTTAATCATTAATCATGAATTAAATCATGAATCATGAATCATGAATTAAATCATGAATCATGAATCATTAATTGAATCATGAATCATGAATCGATACATAAATCATGAATCATGAATCATGAATCATGAATTTTGAATTGAATCATGAATCATGAATCGAATCATGAATCATGAATCATTAATCATTAATCATGAATTAAATCATGAATCATGAATCATGAATTGAATCATGAATCATGAATCATTAATTGAATCATGAATCATGAATCATGAATCGAATCATGAATTGAATCATGAATCATGAATTGAATCATTAATCATGAATCATGAATCATGAATTGAATCATGAATCATGAATTGAATCTTGAATCATGAATCATGAATCATGAATTATGAATTAAAACATGAATCATGAATCATGAATCATGAATCATGAATCGAATCATGAATCATGAATCGAATCATGAATCATTAATCATGAATCATGAATTGAATCATGAATCATGAATCATTAATCATTAATCATGAATTAAATCATGAATCATGAATCATTAATTGAATCATGAATCATGAATTGAATCATAAATCATGAATCATGAATCATGAATTGAATCATGAATCATGAATCAAATCATGAATCATGAATCATGAATTATGAATCATGAATTGAATCATGAATCATGAATCATGAATCATGAATCATGAATTGAATCATAAATCATGAATCATGAATTGAATCATGAATCATGAATCATGAATCGAGTCATGAATCATGAATTGAATCATGAATCATGAATCATGAATTGAATCATTAATCATGAATCATGAATCATGAATTAAATCATGAATCATGAATTGAATCTTGAATCATGAATCATTAATCATGAATTATGAATTAAATCATGAATCATGAATCATGAATCATGAATCATGAATCGAATCATGAATCATGAATCGAATCATGAATCATGAATCGAATCATGAATCATTAATCATGAATCATGAATCATTAATCATGAATTAAATCATGAATCATGAATCATGAATTGAATCATGAATCATGAATCATGAATCATGAATCGAATCATGAATCATGAATCGAATCATGAATCATTAATCATGAATCATTAATCATTAATCATGAATTAAATCATGAATCATGAATTGAATCATGAATCATGAATCGAATCATGAATCATGAATCATGAATCATGAATCGAATCATGAATCATGAATCGTTAATCATTAATCATGAATTAAATCATGAATCATGAATCATGAATTGAATCATGAATCATGAATCATTAATTGAATCATGAATCATGAATCGAATCATAAATCATGAATCATGAATCATGAATCATGAATCATGAATTGAATCATAAATCATGAATCGAATCATGAATCATTAATCATTAATCATGAATTAAATCATGAATTATGAATCATGAATTGAATCATGAATCATGAATCATTAATTGAATCATGAATCATGAATCGAATCATAAATCATGAATCATGAATCATGAATCATGAATTGAATCATGAATCATGAATTATGAATCATGAATTGAATCATGAATCATGAATCATGAATCATGAATCGAATCATGAATCATGAATCGAATCATGAATCATGAATCATGAATCGAATCATGAATCATGAATCATAATTCATGAATCATGAATCATGAATTGAATCATAAATTATGAATCATGAATCATGAATCATGAATCATGAATTATATCATGAATCATGAATTATGCATCATGAATTGAATCATGATTCATGAATCATGAATTGAATCATGAATCATAAATCGAATCATGAATCATGAATTGAATCATGAATCTTGAATCATGAATCATGAATTTAATCATGAATCATGAATTGAATCATGAATCATGAATCATGAATCATGAATTGAATCATAAATCATGATTCATGAATCATGAATCATGAATTGAATCATGAATCTTGAATCATGAATCATGAATTGAATCATGAATCATGAATCATGAATCATGAATTGAATCATAAATCATGAATCATGAATCGAATCATAAATCATGATTCATGAATCATGAATCATGAATTGAATCATGAATCATGAATCGAATCATGAATCATGAATCATTAATCATTAATCATGAATTAAATCATGAATCATGAATCATGAATTGAATCATGAATCATGAATCATTAATTGAATCATGAATCATGAATCAAATCATAAATCATGAATCATGAATCATGAATTATGAATCATGAATTGAATCATGAATCATGAATTATGAATCATGAATTGAATCATGAATCATGAATCATGAATCATGAATCATGAATTGAATCATAAATCATGAATCATGAATTGAATCATAAATTATGAATCATGAATCATGAATCATAAATCATGAATTGAATCATGAATCATGAATTATGCATCATGAATTGAATCATGATTCATGAATCATGAATTGAATCATGAATCATGAATCATAAATCGAATCATGAATCATGAATTTAATTATGCATCATGAATTGAATCATGATTCATGAATCATGAATTGAATCATGAATCATGAATCATAAATCGAATCATGAATCATGAATTTAATTATGAATCATGAATTGAATCATGAATTATGAATCATGAATCATGAATTGAATCATAAATCATGATTCATGAATCATGAATCATGAATTGAATCATGAATCATGAATCATGAATCATGAATTGAATCATGAATCATGAATCATGAATCATGAATTGAATCATAAATCATGAATCATGAATCGAATCATAAATCATGATTCATGAATCATGAATCATGAATTGAATCTTGAATCATGAATCATGAATTGAATCATGAATCATGAATCATGAATCGAATCATGAATCATGAATCATAAATTAAATCATGAATCATGAATCATTAATCATGAATTAAATCATGAATCATGAATCATGAATTGAATCATGAATCATGAATCATTAATTGAATCATGAATCATGAATTGAATCATAAATCATGAATCATGAATCATGAATCATGAATCATGAATTGAATCATAAATCATGAATCATGAATCGAATCATAAATCATGATTCATGAATCATGAATCATGAATTGAATCATGAATCATGAATCGAATCATGAATCATGAATCATTAATCATTAATCATGAATTAAATCATGAATCATGAATTGAATCATGAATCATGAATCATTAATTGAATCATGAATCATGAATCAAATCATAAATCATAAATCATGAATCATGAATTATGAATCATGAATTGAATCATGAATCATGAATTATGAATCATGAATTGAATCATGAATCATGAATCATGAATCATGAATCATGAATTGAATCATAAATCATGAATCATGAATCATGAATTGAATCATAAATTATGAATCATGAATCATGAATCATAAATCATGAATTGAATCATGAATCATGAATTATGCATCATGAATTGAATCATGATTCATGAATCATGAATTGAATCATGAATCATGAATCATAAATCGAATCATGAATCATGAATTTAATTATGAATCATGAATTGAATCATGAATTATGAATCATGAATCATGAATTGAATCATAAATCATGATTCATGAATCATGAATTGAATCATAAATCATGAATCATGAATCGAATCATAAATCATGATTCATGAATCATGAATCATGAATTGAATCATGAATCATGAATCATGAATCATGAATTGAATCATGAATCATGAATCATGAATCGAATCATGAATCATGAATCATAAATTAAATCATGAATCATGAATCATTAATCATGAATTAAATCATGAATCATGAATCATGAATTGAATCATGAATCATGAATCATTAATTGAATCATGAATCATGAATTGAATCATAAATCATGAATCATGAATCATGAATTATGAATCATGAATTGAATCATGAATCATGAATCATGAATCATGAATCATGAATTGAATCATAAATCATGAATCATGAATTGAATCATGAATCATGAATCGAATCATGAATCATGAATTGAATCATGAATCATGAATCATGAATTGAATCATGAATCATGAATCATGAATTGAATCATTAATCATGAATCATGAATTGAATTATGAATCATGAATTAAATCATGAATCATGAATCATGAATCATGAATCATGAATCATGAATCATGAATCATGAATCGAATCATGAATCATGAATCGAATCATGAATCATTAATCATGAATCATGAATCATTAATCATTAATCATGAATTAAATCAAGAATCATGAATCATGAATTGAATCATGAATCATGAATCATTAATTGAATCATGAATCATGAATCAAATCATAAATTATGAATCATGAATCATGAATAATAAACTGAATCATGAATCATGAATCAAATCATGAATCATGAATCATGAATTATGAATCATGAATTGAATCATGAATCATGAATTATGAATCATGAATTGAATCATGAATCATGAATCATGAATCATGAATCGAATCATGAATCATGAATCGAATCATGAATCATGAATCATGAATCGAATCATGAATCATGAATCATGAATCATGAATCATGAATTGAATCATAAATCATGAATCATGAATCATGAATCATGAATCATGAATTGAATCATAAATTATGAATCATGAATCATGAATCATGAATCATGAATTATATCATGAATCATGAATTATGCATCATGAATTGAATCATGATTCATGAATCATGAATTGAATCATGAATCATAAATCAAATCATGAATCATGAATTGAATCATGAATCATGAATTTAATCATGAATCATGAATTGAATCATGAATCATGAATCATGAATCATGAATTGAATCATAAATCATGATTCATGAATCATGAATCATGAATTGAATCATGAATCTTGAATCATGAATCATGAATTGAATCATGAATCATGAATCATGAATCATGAATTGAATCATAAATCATGAATCATGAATCGAATCATAAATCATGATTCATGAATCATGAATCATGAATTGAATCATGAATCATGAATCATGAATCATGAATCATGAATCATTAATCATGAATTAAATCATGAATCATGAATCATGAATTGAATCATGAATCATGAATCATGAATTGAATCATGAATCATGAATCAAATCATAAATCATGAATCATGAATCATCAATTATGAATCATGAATTGAATCATGAATCATGAATTATGAATCATGAATTGAATCATGAATCATGAATCATGAATCATGAATCATGAATTGAATCATAAATCATGAATCATGAATCATGAATCATAAATCATGAATTGAATCATGAATCATGAATCATGAATCATGAATCATGAATTGAATCATAAATCATGAATCATGAATCATGAATTATGAATCATGAATTGAATCATGAATCATGAATTATGAATCATGAATTGAATCATGAATCATGAATCATGAATCATGAATCATGAATTGAATCATAAATTATGAATCATGAATCATGAATCATAAATCATGAATTGAATCATGAATCATGAATTATGCATCATGAATTGAATCATGATTCATGAATCATGAATTGAATCATGAATCATGAATCATGAATTGAATCATGAATCATGAATTGAATCATGAATCATGAATCGAATCATGAATCATGAATTGAATCATGAATTGAATCATAAATCATGAATAGAATCATGAATCATGAATTGAATCATGAATCATGAATTGAATCATGAATCATGAATTGAATCATGAATCATGAATCATACATTGAATCATGAATCATGAATTGAATCATGAATCATGAATCATGAATCATGAATCATGAATTGAATCATGAATCATGAATCATGAATCATGAATCATGAATTGAATCATAAATCATGAATCATGAATCATGAATCAAATCATGAATCATGAATCATGAATCATGAATTGAGTCATGAATCATGAATCATGAATCGAATCATGAATTAAGAATTGAATCATAAATCATCAATCATGAATCATGAATCATGAATTGAATCATGAATCATGAATCAAATCATTAATCATGAATCATGAATCATGAATTGAATCATGAATCATGAATCATGAATTGAATCATGAATCATGAATCATGAATCATGAATCATGAATCATGAATCGAATCATGAATCATTAATGATGAATCATGAATCATGAATCAAATCATGAATCATGAATCATGAATTGAATTATGAACCATGAGTTAAATCATGAATCACGAATCATGAATTAAATCATGAATCATGAATCATAAATCGAATCATGAATTGAATCAGGATTCGAATCATGAATCATGAATCATTAATTGAATCATGAATCATGAATCATGAATCATGAATCATGAATTGAATCATTAATCATGAATTAAATCATGAATCATGAATCATGAATTGAATCATGAATCATGAATGATTAATTGAATCATGAATCATGAATCGAATCATAAATCATGAATCATGAATCATGAATCATGAATCATGAATTGAATCATGAATCATGAATCAAATCATGAATCATGAATCATGAATTATGAATCATGAATTGAATCATGAATCATGAATCATGAATTGAATCATAATTCATGAATCATGAATCGAATCATAAATCATGATTCATGAATCATAAATCATGAATTGAATCATGAATCATGAATCAAATCATGAATCATTAATCATGAATCATGAATCATGAATCGAATCATGAATCATGAATCATGAATTGAATCATGAATCATGAATCATGAATCATGAATTGAATCATAAATCATGAATCATGAATCGAATCATGAATCATGAATCATGAATTGAGTCATGAATCATGAATCATGAATCGAATCATGAATCATGAATTATGAATTGAATCATAAATCATGAATCATGAATCATGAATCATGAATTGAATCATGAATCATGAATCAAATCATTAATCATGAATCATGAATTATGAATTGAATCATAAATCATGAATTGAATCATGAATCATGAATTGAATCATGAATCATGAATCAAATCATTAATCATGAATCATGAATCATGAATTGAATCATGAATCATGAATCATGAATTGAATCATGAATCATGAATCATGAATCATGAATCATGAATCATGAATCGAATCATGAATCATTAATCATGAATCATGAATCATGAATCAAATCATGAATCATGAATCATGAATCATGAATCATGAATTGAATTATGAATCATGAGTTAAATCATGAATCACGAATCATGAATTAAATCATGAATCATGAATCATAAATCGAATCATGAATCATGAATTGAATCAGGATTCGAATCATGAATCATGAATCATTAATTGAATCATAAATCATGAATCATGAATCATGAATCATGAATTAAATTATGAATCATGAATCATAATTCGAATCATGAATCATTAATCATGAATCATGAATCATGAATCATGAATCATGAATCATGAATCATTAATCATGAATTAAATCATGAATCATGAATCATGAATTGAATCATGAATCATGAATGATTAATTGAATCATGAATCATGAATCGAATCATAAATCATGAATCATGAATCATGAATCATGAATTGAATCATGAATCATGAATCAAATCATGAATCATGAATCATGAATTATGAATCATGAATTGAATCATGAATCATGAATCATGAATTGAATCATAAATCATGAATCATGAATCGAATCATAAATCATGATTCATGAATCATGAATTGAATCATGAATCATGAATCGAATCATGAAACATTAATCATGAATCATGAATCATGAATTGAATTATGAATCATGAGTTAAATCATGAATCACGAATCATGAATTAAATCATGAATCATGAATCATAAATCGAATCATGAATCATGAATTGAATCAGGATTCGAATCATGAATCATGAATCATTAATTGAATCATAAATCATGAATCATGAATCATGAATTAAATTATGAATCATGAATCATAATTCGAATCATGAATCATTAATCATGAATCATGAATCATGAATCATGAATCATGAATCATGAATCATGAATTAAATCATGAATCATGAATCATGAATTGAATCATGAATCATGAATCATGAATCACGAATTAAATCATGAATCATGAATCATGAATTGAATCATGAATCATGAATGATTAATTGAATCATGAATCATGAATCGAATCATAAATCATGAATCATGAATCATGAATCATGAATTGAATCATGAATCATGAATCAAATCATGAATCATGAATCATGAATTATGAATCATGAATTGAATCATGAATCATGAATCATGAATTGAATCATAAATCATGAATCATGAATCGAATCATAAATCATGATTCATGAATCATGAATTGAATCATGAATCATGAATCGAATCTTGAAACATTAATCATGAATCATGAATCATGAATCGAACCATGAATCATGAATCATGAATTAAATCATGAATCATGAATCATGAATCGAATCATGAATCATTAATCATGAATCATGAATCATGAATTGAATCATGAATCATTAATCATGAATTGAATCATAAATCATGAATCATTAATTGAATCATGAATCATGAATTGAATCATAAATCATGAATCATGAATTGAATCATGAATCATGGTTCATGAATCATGAATCATGAATGATGAATCATGAATCAAATCATGAATCATGAATCATGAATCATGAATTGAATCATGAATCATGAATCAAATCATGAATCATGAATCATGAATTATGAATCATGAATTGAATCATGAATCATGAATCATGAATTGAATCATAATTCATGAATCATGAATCGAATCATAAATCATGATTCATGAATCATAAATCATGAATTGAATCATGAATCATGAATCAAATCATGAATCATTAATCATGAATCATGAATCATGAATCGAATCATGAATCATGAATCATGAATTGAATCATGAATCATGAATCATGAATTGAATCATAAATCATGAATCATGAATCGAATCATGAATCATGAATCATGATTTGAGTCATGAATCATGAATCATGAATCGAATCATGAATCATGAATTATGAATTGAATCATAAATCATGAATCATGAATCATGAATCATGAATTGAATCATGAATCATGAATCAAATCATTAATCATGAATCATGAATTATGAATTGAATCATAAATCATGAATTGAATCATGAATCATGAATTGAATCATGAATCATGAATCAAATCATTAATCATGAATCATGAATCATGAATTGAATCATGAATCATGAATCATGAATTGAATCATGAATCATGAATCATGAATCATGAATCGAATCATGAATCATTAATCATGAATCATGAATCATGAATCAAATCATGAATCATGAATCATGAATCATGAATCATGAATTGAATTATGAATCATGAGTTAAATCATGAATCACGAATCATGAATTAAATCATGAATCATGAATCATAAATCGAATCATGAATCATGAATTGAATCAGGATTCGAATCATGAATCATGAATCATTAATTGAATCATAAATCATGAATCATGAATCATGAATCATGAATTAAATTATGAATCATGAATCATAATTCGAATCATGAATCATTAATCATGAATCATGAATCATGAATCATGAATCATGAATCATGAATCATGAATCATTAATCATGAATTAAATCATGAATCATGAATCATGAATTGAATCATGAATCATGAATGATTAATTGAATCATGAATCATGAATCTAATCATAAATCATGAATCATGAATCATGAATCATGAATTGAATCATGAATCATGAATCAAATCATGAATCATGAATCATGAATTATGAATCATGAATTGAATCATGAATCATGAATCATGAATTGAATCATAAATCATGAATCATGAATCGAATCATAAATCATGATTCATGAATCATGAATTGAATCATGAATCATGAATCGAATCATGAAACATTAATCATGAATCATGAATCATGAATCGAACCATGAATCATGAATCATGAATTAAATCATGAATCATGAATCATGAATCGAATCATGAATCATTAATCATGAATCATGAATCATGAATTGAATCATGAATCATTAATCATGAATTGAATCATAAATCATGAATCATTAATTGAATCATGAATCATGAATTGAATCATAAATCATGAATCATGAATTGAATCATGAATCATGGTTCATGAATCATGAATCATGAATGATGAATCATGAATCAAATCATGAATCATGAATCATGAATCATGAATTGAATTATGAATCATGAGTTAAATCATGAATCATGAATCATAAATCGAATCATGAATCATGAATTGAATCAGGATTCGAATCATGAATCATGAATCATTAATTGAATCATGAATCATGAATCATGAATCATGAATCATGAATCATGAATTGAATCATGAATCATGAATCATGAATTAAATTATGAATCATGAATCATAATTCGAATCATGAATCATTAATCATGAATCATGAATCATGAATCATAATTCATTAATCATGAATTAAATCATGAATCATGAATCATGAATTGAATCATGAATCATGAATCATGAATTGAATCATGAATCATGAATGATTAATTGAATCATGAATCATGAATCAAATCATAAATCATGAATCATGAATCATGAATCATGAATCATGAATTGAATCATGAATCATGAATCAAATCATGAATTATGAATCATGAATTGAATCATGAATCATGAATCATGAATTGAATCATAAATCATGAATCATGAATCGAATCATAAATCATGATTCATGAATCATGAATCATGAATCGAATCATGAATCATGAATCGAATCATGAATCATTAATCATGAATCGAAACACGAATCATGAATCATAAATTAAATCATAAATCATGAATCATGAATCGAATCATGAATCATTAATCATTAATCATGAATCATTAATCATGAATTAAATCATGAATCATGAATCATGAATTGAATCATGAATCATGAATGATTAATTGAATCATGAATCATGAATCAAATCATAAATCATGAATCATGAATCATGAATCATGAATCATGAATTGAATCATGAATCATGAATCAAATCATGAATCATGAATTATGAATCATGAATTGAATCATGAATCATGAATCATGAATTGAATCATAAATCATGAATCATGAATCGAATCATAAATCATGATTCATGAATTATGAATCATGAATCGAATCATGAATCATGAATCGAATCATGAATCATTAATCATGAATCATGATTCATGAATCGAAACACGAATCATGAATCATAAATTAAATCATAAATCATGAATCATGAATCGAATCATGAATCATTAATCATTAATCATGAGTCATGAATCATGAATTGAATCATGAATCATTAATCATGAATTGAATCATAAATCATGAATCATGAATCATGAATCATGAATTAAATCATGAATCATGAATCAAATCATGAATCATGAATTATGAATCATGAATCATGAATCATGAATCATGAATTGAATCATAAATCATGAATCATGAATCATGAATCATGAATTGAATCATAAATCATGAATCATGAATTGAATCATGAATAATGAATCATGAATCGAATCATGAATCATGAATTGAATCATTAATCATGAATCATGAATCATGAATCATGAATTGAATCATGAATCATGAATTGAATCTTGAATCATGAATCATGAATCATGAATTGAATCATGAATCATGAATTGAATCATGAATCATGAATCGAATCATGAATCATGAATTCAATCATGAATTGAATCATAAATCATGAATAGAATCATGAATAATGAATTGAATGATGAATCATGAATCACGAATTGAATGATGAATCATGAATTGAATCAGGAATCGAATCATGAATTGAATCATGAATTAGGAATTGAATCATGAATCATGAATCATGAATTGAATCATAAATCATGATTCATAAATCGAATCATGAATCATGAATTGAATCATGAATCGAATCATGAATTGAGTCATGAATCATTATTTAAATCATGAATCATTAATTGAATCATGAATCATGAATCATACATTGAATCATGAATCGAATCATGAATTGAATCATGAATCATGAATTATGAATCATGAATTGAATCATGAATAATGAATCATGAATTGAATCATGAATCATGAATTGAATCATGAATCATGAATCATACATTGAATCATGAATTGAATCATGAATCATGAATAATGAATCATGAATTGAATCATGAATCATGAATTGAATCATGAATCATGAATCATAAATTGAATCATGAATCATGAATCAAATCATGAATCATGAATTGAATTATGAATAATTAATCATGATTTGAATCATGAATTGAATCATGAATCATAAATCATGAATCATGAATCATGAATTGAATCATGAATCATGAATCATAAATCATGAATTGAATCATGAATCATGAATTAAATCATGAATCATGAATTGAATCATAAATCATGAATTATGAATCGACTCATGAATTATGAATTGAATCATGAATCATGAATTGAATCATGAATCATGAATCGAATCATGAATAATGAATCATGAATCATGAATTGAATCATGAATTGAATCATGAATCATGAATCGAATCATGAATCATGAATCAAGAATCATAAATCGAATCATGAATCATATATTGAATCTTGAATCATGAATCATGAATCATGAATTGAATCATGAATTGAATCTTGAATCATGAATCAAATCATGAATCATGAATCAAGAATCATGAATCGAATCATGAATCATGAATTGAATCTTGAATCATGAATCAAGAATCATAAATTGAATCATGAATCATGAATCATGAATCGAATCATGAATCATGAATCGAATCATGAATAATGAATCATGAATCATGAATCATGAATTGAATCATGAATCATGAATCATTAATCAAATCATGAATCATGAATCAAGAATCATGAATCGAATCATGAATCATGAATTGAATCATGAATCATGAATCAAGAATCATGAATTGAATCATGAATTGAATCATGAATCATGAATCATGAATCATGAATCATGAATTAAATCATGAATCATGAATTGAATCATAAATCATGAATTATGAATCGACTCATGAATTATGAATTGAATCATGAATCATGAATTGAATCATGAATCATGAATCGAATCATGAATAATGAATCATGAATCATGAATTGAATCATGAATTGAATCATGAATCATGAATCGAATCATGAATCATGAATCAAGAATCATAAATCGAATCATGAATCATGAATTGAATCTTTAATCATGAATCATGAATCATGAATTGAATCATGAATTGAATCTTGAATCATGAATCGAATCATGAATCATGAATCAATAATCATGAATCGAATCATGAATCATGAATTGAATCTTGAATCATGAATCAAGAATCATAAATTGAATCATGAATCATGAATCATGAATCGAATCATGAATCATGAATCGAATCATGAATAATGAATCATGAATCATGAATCATGAATTGAATCATGGATCATGAATCATTAATCAAATCATGAATCATGAATCAAGAATCATGAATCGAATCATGAATCATAAATTGAATCATGAATCATGAATCAAGAATCGTGAATTGAATCATGAATTGAATCATGAATCATGAATCCTGAATCATGAATTGAATCATAATTCATGAATCATTAATTGAATCATGAATCATGAATCATGAATCATGAATTGAATCATGAATCATGAATCATAAATCAAATCATGAATCATGAATTGAATCATGAATCATGAATCTTGAATCATGAATCATGAATTGAATCATGAATCATGAATTGAATCATGAATCACGAATTGAATCATGAATCATGAAAAAAAAAATTAATCATGAATCATGAATCGAATCATGAATCATGAATCATGAAATAAATCATGAATCATGAATCATGAATCGAATCATGAATCATGAATCATGAATCGAATCATGAATCATGAATCATGAATCATGAATCGAATCATGAATCATGAATCATGAATCATTAATCATGAATTAAATCATGAATCATAAATCATGAATCATGAATCATGAATTGAATCACGAATCATGAATTATGAATCATGAATTGAATCATGAATCATGAATTATGAATCATGAATTGAATCATGAATCATGAATCATGAATCATGAATTATGAATTGAATCATAAATTATGAATCATGAATCATGAATCATGAATTGAATCATGAATCATGAATTATGCATCATGAATTGAATCATGATTCATGAATTATAAATCGACTCATGAATTATGAATTGAATCATGAATCATGAATTGAATCATGAATCATGAATCGAATCATGAATAATGAATCATGAATCATGAATTGAATCATGAATTGAATCATGAATCATGAATCGAATCATGAATCATGAATCAAGAATCATAAATCGAATCATGAATCATGAATTGAATCTTTAATCATGAATCATGAATCATGAATTGAATCATGAATTGAATCTTGAATCATGAATCGAATCATGAATCATGAATCAATAATCATGAATCGAATCATGAATCATGAATTGAATCTTGAATCATGAATCAAGAATCATAAATTGAATCATGAATCATGAATCATGAATCGAATCATGAATCATGAATCGAATCATGAATAATGAATCATGAATCATGAATCATGAATTGAATCATGGATCATGAATCATTAATCAAATCATGAATCATGAATCAAGAATCATGAATCGAATCATGAATCATAAATTGAATCATGAATCATGAATCAAGAATCGTGAATTGAATCATGAATTGAATCATGAATCATGAATCCTGAATCATGAATTAAATCATAATTCATGAATCATTAATTGAATCATGAATCATGAATCATGAATCATGAATTGAATCATGAATCATGAATCATAAATCAAATCATGAATCATGAATTGAATCATGAATCATGAATCTTGAATCATGAATCATGAATTGAATCATGAATCATGAATTGAATCATGAATCACGAATTGAATCATGAATCATGAAAAAAAAAATTAATCATGAATCATGAATCGAATCATGAATCATGAATCATGAAATAAATCATGAATCATGAATCATGAATCGAATCATGAATCATGAATCATGAATCATGAATCGAATCATGAATCATGAATCATGAATCGAATCATGAATCATGAATCATGAATCATTAATCATGAATTAAATCATGAATCATAAATCATGAATCATGAATCATGAATTGAATCACGAATCATGAATTATGAATCATGAATTGAATCATGAATCATGAATTATGAATCATGAATTGAATCATGAATCATGAATCATGAATCATGAATTATGAATTGAATCATAAATTATGAATCATGAATCATGAATCATGAATTGAATCATGAATCATGAATTATGCATCATGAATTGAATCATGATTCATGAATCATGAATTGAATCATGAATCATGAATTGAATCATGAATCATGAATCATGAATCATGAATTGAATCATGAATCATGAATCATGAATTATGAATCATGAATTGAATCATGAATCATGAATCACGAATCATGAATTGAATCATAAATTATGAATCATGAATCATGAATCATGAATCATGAATCATGAATTGAATCATGAATCATGAATTATGCATCATGAATTGAATCATGATTCATGAATCATGAATTGAATCATGAATCATGAATTGAATCATGAATCATGAATCATGAATTGAATCATAAATCATGAATCATGAATCGAATCATAAATCATGATTCATGAATCATGAATTGAATCATGAATCATGAATCATGAATCATTAATTGAATCATGAATCATGAATCATGAATCGAATCATGAATCATGAATCATTAATTAAATCATGAATCATGAATCATGAATCATGAATCATTAATTAAATTATGAATCATGAATTGAATCATAAATCATGAATTATGAATCATGAATCATGAATTGAATCATGAATCGAATCATGAATTGAAACATGAATCATGATTCATAAATCGAATCATGAATCATGAATTGAATCATGAATCGAATCATGAATTGAGTCATGAATCATTATTTAAATCATGAATCATTAATTGAATCATGAATCATGAATCATACATTGAATCATGAATCATGAATTGTATCATGAATCATGAATAATGAATCATGAATTGAATCATGAATCATGAATCAAATCATGAATCATGAATTGAATTATGAATAATGAATCATGAATTGAATCATGAATAGAATCATGAATCATGAATTATGAATCATGAACCATGAATTGAATCATGAATCATGAATCATAAATCATGAACTAAATCATGAATTGAATCATGAATCATGAATTAAATCATGAATCAAGAATTGAATCATGAATCATGAATCATGAATCGACTCATGAATTATGAATTGAATCATGAATCATGAATCATGAATTGAATCATGAATTGAATCATGAATCATGATTTAAATCATGAATCATGAATCAAGAATCATAAATCGAATCATGAATCATGAATTGAATCTTGAATCATGAATCATGAATCATGAATTGAATCATGAATTGAATCATGAATCATGAATTGAATCAAGAATCATGAATCGAATCATGAATCATGAATTGAATCTTGAAACATGAATCAAGAATCATAAATTGAATCATGAATCATGAATCATGAATCGAATCATGAATAATTAATCATGAATCATGAATCATGAATTGAATCATAAATCATGAATCATTAATCAAATCATGAATCATGAATCAAGAATCATGAATCTAATCATGAATCATGAATTGAATCATGAATCATGAATCAAGAATCATGAATTGAATCATGAATTGAATCATGAATTGAATCATGAATCATGAATCATGAATTGAATCATGAATCATGAGTCATGAATTGAATTATGAATCATGAATCATGAATCATGAATTGAATCATGAATCATAAATCAAATCATGAATCATGAATTGAATCATGAATCATGAATCTTGAATCATGAATCATGAATTGAATCATGAATCATGAATCATGAATCATGAATTGAATCATAAATAATGAATCATGAATCGAATCATAAATCATGAATCATGAATTGAATCATGAATCATGAATCAAATCATTAATCATGAATCATGAATTGAATCATAAATCATGAATCATGAATCGAATCATAAATCATGAATCATGAATTGAATCATGAATCATGAATCAAATCATTAATCATGAATCATGAATCGAATCATGAATCATGAATCATGAATTGAATCATGAATCATGAATCAAATCATTAATCCGGAAACATGAATCATGAATCGAATCATGAATCATGAATCATGAATTAAATCATGAATCATGAATCAAATCATGAATCATTAATCATGAATCATGAATCATGAATCGAATCATGAATCATGAATCATGAATCATGAATTGAATCATGAATCATAAATCGAATCATAAATCATGAATCATGAATCATGAATCATGAATTGAATCATGAATCATGAATCAAATCATGAATCATGAATCATGAATTATGAATCATGAATTATGAATCATGAATTATGAATCATGAATTATGAATCATGAATTAAATCATGAATCATGAATCATGAATTGAATCATGAATCATGAATTGAATCATGAATCATGAATGATTAAATGAATCATGAATCAAGAATCGAATCATAAATCATGAATCATGAATCATGAATCATGAATCATGAATTGAATCATGAATCATGAATCAAATCATGAATCATGAATCATGAATTATGAATCATGAATTCAATCATTAATCATGAATCATGAATTGAATCATAAATCATGAATCATGAATCGAATCATAAATCATGATTCATGAATCATGAATCATGAATTGAATCATGAATCATGAATCGAATCATGAATCATTAATCATGAATCATGAATCATGAATCGAATCATGAATCATGAATCATGAATTGAATCATGAATCATGAATTGAATCATGAATCATGAATCATGAATCATGAATTGAATCATAAATCATGAATCATGAATCGAATCATGAATCATGAATCATGAATCATGAATCATGAATCATGAATTGAGTCATGAATCATGAATCATGAATCGAATCATGAATCATGAATTATGAATTGAATCATAAATCATGAATCATGAATTGAATCATGAATCATGAATCATGAATCGAATCATGAATCATGAATTGAATCATGAATCATGAATAATGAATTGAATCATTAATCATGAATCATGAATTGAATCATGAATCATGAATTGAATCTTGAATCATGAATCATGAATCATGAATCATGAATTGAATCATGAATCATGAATCATGAATCGAATCATGAATCAAGAATCATGAATCAAATCATGAATCATGAATCATAAATCATGAATTGAATCATGAATCATGAATCATGAATCGAATCATGAATCATGAATCAAATCATGAATCATGAATTGAATCATAAATCATGTATAGAATCATGAATAATGAATTGAATCATGAATCATGAATCATGAATCATGAATTGAATCATAAATCATGAATCATGAATCGAATCATAAATCATGAATCATGAATCATGAATTGAATCATGAATCATGAATCATGAATCAAATCATTAATCATGAATCATGAATCGAATCATGAATCATGAATCATGAATTGAATCATGAATCATGAATCAAATCATTAATCATGAATCATGAATCATGAATCGAATTATGAATCATGAATCATGAATTAAATCATGAATCATGAATCATGAATCGAATCATGAATCATTAATCATGAATCATGAATCGAATCATGAATCATGAATCCTGAATTAAATCCTCAATCATGAATCAAATCATGAATCATGAATCATAAATTATGAATCATGAATTGAATCATGAATCATGAATTGAATCATAAATCATGAATCATGAATCGAATCATGAATCATGAATCATGAATCATGAATCATGAATTGAATCATGAATCATGAATTATGCATCATGAATTGAATCATGAATCTTGAATCATGAATCATGAATTGAATCATGAATCATGAATTGAATCATGAATCATGAATCATGAATTGAATCATGAATCATGAATCATGAATCGAATCATGAAACATAAATTGAATCATGAATCATGAATTGAGTCATTAATCATGAATCATGAATCATGAATCATGAATCATGAATTGAATCATGAATCATGAATTGAATTTTGAATCATGAATCATGAATCATGAATTATGAATCATGAATTGAATCATGAATCATGAATTGAATCATGAATCATGAATTGAATCATGAATTATGAATCGAATCATGAATCATGAATTGAATCATAAATTGAATCATAAATCATGAATAGAATCATGAATAATGAATTGAATCATGAATCATGAATCATGAATTGAATCATGAATCATGAATTGAATCATGAATTATGAATCGAATCATGAATCATGAATTGAATCATAAATTGAATCATAAATCATGAATAGAATCATGAATAATGAATTGAATCATGAATCATGAATCATGAATTGAATCATGAATCATGAATTGAATCATGAATCATGAATCATACATTGAATCATGAATCATGAATTGAATCATGAATCATGAATCATGAATTGAATCATGAATCATGAATCATGAATCATGAATTGAATCATAAATCATGAATCATGAATCGAATCATGAATCATGAATCATGAATCATGATTTGAGTCATGAATCATGAATCATGAATCAAATCATGAATCATGAATTATGAGTTGAATCATAAATCATGAATCATGAATCATGAATTATGAATTGAATCATGAATCATGAATCAAATCATGAATCATTAATCATGAATCATGAATCATGAATTGAATCATGAATCATGAATCTTGAATCGAATCATGAATCATGAATCAAATCATGAATCATGAATTGAATCATAAATTGAATCATAAATCATGAATAGAATCAAGAATAATGAATTGAATCATGAATCATGAATCATACATTGAATCATGAATCATGAATTGAATCATGAATCATGAATCATGAATCATGAATTGAATCATGAATCATGAATCATGAATCATGAATTGAATCATAAATCATGAATCATGAATCGAATCATGAATCATGAATCATGAATCATGAATCATGAATCATGAATTGAATCATAAATCATGAATCATGAATCGAATCATGAATCATGAATCATGAATCATGATTTGAGTCATGAATCATGAATCATGAATCGAATCATGAATCATGAATTATGAATTGAATCATAAATCATGAATCATGAATCATGAATCATGAATCATGAATCATGAATTGAATCATGAATCATGAATCATGATTTGAGTCATGAATCATGAATCATGAATTGAATCATGAATCATGAATCATGAATTGAATCATGAATCATGAATCATGAATTAAATCATGAATCATGAATCATGAATTGAATCAGGATTCGAATCATGAATCATGAATCATTAATTGAACCATTAATCATGAATGATGAATCATGAATCATGAATTGAATCATGAATCATGAATCATGAATTAAATCATGAATCATGAATCATGAATTAAATCATGAATCATGAATCGAATCATGAATCATTAATCATGAATCATGAATCATGAATCATGAATCATTAATCATGAATTAAATCATAAATCATGAATCATGAATTGAATCATGAATCATGAATCATTAATTGAATCATGAATTATGAATCGAATCATAAATCATGAATCATGAATCATGAATCATGAATCATGAATTGAATCATGAATCATGAATCAAATCATGAATCATGAATCATGAATTATGAATCATGAATTGAATCATGAATCATGAATCATGAATTGAATCATAAATTATGAATCATGAATCATGAATCATGAATTGAATCATGAATCATGAATTATGCATCATGAATTGAATCATGATTCATGAATCATAAATTGAATCATGAATCATGAATCATGAATTTAATTATGAATCATGAATCATAAATCGAATCATGAATCATGAATTGAATCATGAATCATGAATCATGAATCATGAATCATGAATTGAATCATAAATCATGAATCATGAATCGAATCATAAATCATGATTCATGAATCATGAATCATGAATTGAATCATGAATCATGAATCATGAATCATGAATCATGAATCGAATCATGAATCATTAATCATGAATCATGAATCATGAATCATGAATCATTAATTGAATCATGAATTATGAATCGAATCATAAATCATGAATCATGAATCATGAATCATGAATCATGAATTGAATCATGAATCATGAATCAAATCATGAATCATGAATCATGAATTATGAATCATGAATTGAATCATGAATCATGAATCATGAATTGAATCATAAATTATGAATCATGAATCATGAATCATGAATTGAATCATGAATCATGAATTATGCATCATGAATTGAATCATGATTCATGAATCATAAATTGAATCATGAATCATGAATCATGAATTTAATTATGAATCATGAATCATAAATCGAATCATGAATCATGAATTGAATCATGAATCATGAATCATGAATCATGAATCATGAATTGAATCATAAATCATGAATCATGAATCGAATCATAAATCATGATTCATGAATCATGAATCATGAATTGAATCATGAATCATGAATCATGAATCATGAATCATGAATCGAATCATGAATCATTAATCATGAATCATGAATCATGAATCATGAATCATTAATCATGAATTAAATCATAAATCATGAATCATGAATCATGAATCATGAATCATGAATTGAATCATGAATCATGAATCAAATCATGAATCATGAATCATGAATTATGAATCATGAATTGAATCATGAATCATGAATCATGAATTGAATCATAAATCATGAATCATGAATTGAATCATGAATCATGAATCATGAATTGAATCATGAATCATGAATTGAATATTGAATCATGAATCATGAATCATGAATTGAATCATGAATCATGAATCATGAATCGAATCATGAATCAAGAATCAAGAATCAAATCATGAATCATGAATCATGAATTGAATCATGAATCATGAATCATGAATCGAATCATGAATCATGAATCAAATTATGAATCATGAATTGAATCATAAATCATGAATAGAATCATGAATAATGAATTGAATCATGAATCATGAATTGAATCATAAATCATGAATCATGAATCATGAATTGAATCAT
This sequence comes from Mixophyes fleayi, assembly GCF_038048845.1. Classification (NCBI taxonomy): domain Eukaryota; kingdom Metazoa; phylum Chordata; class Amphibia; order Anura; family Limnodynastidae; genus Mixophyes; species Mixophyes fleayi. The sequence continues at coordinate 163,586 of NW_027448553.1, forward strand.
GAATCATGAATCATGAATCAAATCATTAATCATGAATCATGAATCGAATCATGAATCATGAATCATGAATTAAATCATGAATCATGAATCATGAATCGAATCATGAATCATTAATCATGAATCATGAATCAGGAATCGAATCATGAATCATGAATTCCAAATTAAATCCTGAATCATGAATCAAATCATGAATCATGAATCATGAATTATGAATCATGAATTGAATCATGAATTATGAATTATGAATCATGAATTGAATCATGAATCATGAATCATGAATCATGAATCATGAATTGAATCATAAATCATGAATCATGAATCGAATCATAAATCATGAATCATGAATCATGAATTGAATCATTAATCATGAACTATGCATCATGAATTGAATCATGAATCTTAAATCATGAATCATGAATTATGCATCATGAATTGAATCATGAATCTTGAATCATGAATCATGAATTGAATCATGAATCATGAATTGAATCATGAATAATGAATCATGAATTGAATCATGAATCATGAATCATGAATCGAATCATGAAACATGAATTGAATCATGAATCATGAATTGAGTCATTAATCATGAATCATGAATCATGAATCATGAATCATGAATTGAATCATGAATCATGAATTGAATTTTGAATCATGAATCATGAATCATGAATTATGAATCATGAATTGAATCATGAATTGAATCATGAATCATGAATTGAATCATGAATTATGAATCGAATCATGAATCATGAATTGAATCATAAATTGAATCATAAATCATGAATAGAATCATGAATAATGAATTGAATCATGAATCATGAATCATGAATTGAATCATGAATCATGAATTGAATCATGAATTATGAATCGAATCATGAATCATGAATTGAATCATAAATTGAATCATAAATCATGAATAGAATCATGAATAATGAATTGAATCATGAATCATGAATCATGAATTGAATCATGAATCATGAATTGAATCATGAATCATGAATCATACATTGAATCATGAATCATGAATTGAATCATGAATCATGAATCATGAATTGAATCATGAATCATGAATCATGAATCATGAATTGAATCATAAATCATGAATCATGAATCGAATCATGAATCATGATTTGAGTCATGAATCATGAATCATGAATCGAATCATGAATCATGAATTATGAATTGAATCATAAAATATGAATCATGAATCATGAATTATGAATTGAATCATGAATCTAGAATCAAATCATGAATCATGAATCATGAATCATGAATTGAATCATGAATCATGAATCATGAATTGAATCATGAATCATGAATCATGAATTAAATCATGAATCATGAATCATGAATCATGAATCGAATCATGAATCATTAATCATGAATCATGAATCATGAATCGAATCATGAATCATGAATCATAAATCATGAATCATGAATTGAATCATAAATCATGAATCATGAATCATGAATCATGAATCATGAATTGAATCATGAATCATGAATTATGCATCATGAATTGAATCATGAATCTTGAATCATGAATCATGAATTGAATCATGAATCATGAATTGAATCATGAATCATGAATCATGAATTGAATCATGAATCATGAATCATGAATTGAATCATGAATCATGAATCATGAATTGAATCATGAATCATGAATTGAATCATGAATCATGAATCTTGAATCGAATCATGAATCATGAATCAAATCATGAATCATGAATTGAATCGTAAATTGAATCATAAATCATGAATAGAATCAAGAATAATGAATTGAATCATGAATCATGAATCATACATTGAATCATGAATCATGAATTGAATCATGAATCATGAATCATGAATCATGAATTGAATCATGAATCATGAATCATGAATCATGAATTGAATCATAAATCATGAATCATGAATCGAATCATGAATCATGAATCATGAATCATGAATCATGAATCATGAATTGAATCATAAATCATGAATAATGAATCGAATCATGAATCATGAATCATGAATCATGATTTGAGTCATGAATCATGAATCATGAATCGAATCATGAATCATGAATTATGAATTGAATCATAAATCATGAATCATGAATCATGAATCATGAATCATGAATCATGAATTGAATCATGAATCATGAATCAAATCATGAATCATGAATCATGAATCATGAATTGAATCATGAATCATGAATCATGAATTGAATCATGAATCATGAATCATGAATTAAATCATGAATCATAAATCATGAATCGAATCATGAATCATGAATCGAATCATGAATCATGAATCATGAATCGAATCATGAATCATGAATCGAATCATGAATCATGAATCATGAATCATGAATCATGAATTGAATCATGAATCATGAATCATAAATCGAATTATGAATCATGAATTGAATCAGGATTCGAATCATGAATCATGAATCATTAATTGAACCATTAATCATGAATGATGAATCATGAATCATGAATTGAATCATGAATCATGAATCATGAATTAAATCATGAATCATGAATCGAATCATGAATCATTAATCATGAATCATGAATTGAATCATGAATCATGAATCATGAATTAAATCATGAATCATGAATCGAATCATGAATCATTAATCATGAATCATGAATCATGAATCATGAATCATGAATCATTAATCATTAATCATGAATTAAATCATGAATCATGAATCATGAATTGAATCATGAATCATGAATCATTAATAGAATCATGAATTATGAATCGAATCATAAATCATGAATCATGAATCATGAATCATGAATCATGAATTGAATCATGAATCATGAATTGAATCATGAATCATGAATCATGAATTGAATCATAAATCATGAATCATGAATCGAATCATAAATCATGATTCATGAATCATGAATTGAATCATAAATCATGAATCATGAATCATTAATTGAATCATGAATCATGAATCATGAATCGAATCATGAATCATGAATCATGAATTAAATCATGAATCATGAATCATGAATCATGAATCATTAATTAAATCATGAATCATGAATTGAATCATAAATCATGAATTATGAATCATGAATCATGAATTGAATCATGAATCATGAATCATGAATTGAAACATGAATCATGATTCATAAATCGAATCATGAATCATGAATCGAATCATGAATTGAGTCATGAATCATTATTTAAATCATGAATCATTAATTGAATCATGAATCATGAATCATACATTGAATCATGAATCATGAATTGTATCATGAATCATGAATTATGAATCATGAATTGAATCATGAATCATGAATAATGAATCATGAATTGAATCATGAATCATGAATCAAATCATGAATCATGAATTGAATTATGAATAATGAATCATGAATTGAAACATGAATAGAATCATGAATCATGAATTATGAATCATGAACCATGAATTGAATCATGAATCATGAATCATAAATCATGAATTAAATCATGAATTGAATCATGAATCATGAATTAAATCATGAATCAAGAATTGAATCATGAATCATGAATCATGAATCGACTCATGAATTATGAATTGAATCATGAATCATGAATCATGAATCATGAATTGAATCATGAATTGAATCATGAATCATGATTTAAATCATGAATCATGAATCAAGAATCATAAATCGAATCATGAATCATGAATTGAATCTTGAATCATGAATCATGAATCATGAATTGAATCATGAATTGAATCATGAATCATGAATTGAATCAAGAATTATGAATCGAATCATGAATCATGAATTGAATCTTGAAACATGAATCAAGAATCATAAATTGAATCATGAATCATGAATCTAATCATGAATAATGAATCATGAATCATGAATCATGAATTGAATCATAAATCATGAATCATTAATCAAATCATGAATCATGAATCAAGAATCATGAATCGAATCATGAATCATGAATTGAATCATGAATCATGAATCAAGAATCATGAATTGAATCATGAATTGAATCATAAATTGAATCATGAATCATGAATCATGAATTGAATTATGAATCATGAATCATGAATCATGAATTGAATCATGAATCATAAATCAAATCATGAATCATGAATCGAATCATGAATCATGAATCATGAATCATGAATCATGAATTGAATCATGAATCATGAATCATAAATCGAATTATGAATCATGAATTGAATCAGGATTCGAATCATGAATCATGAATCATTAATTGAACCATTAATCATGAATGATGAATCATGAATCATGAATTGAATCATGAATCATGAATCATGAATTAAATCATGAATCATGAATCGAATCATGAATCATTAATCATGAATCATGCATTGAATCATGAATCATGAATCATGAATTAAATCATGAATCATGAATCGAATCATGAATCATTAATCATGAATCATGAATCATGAATCATGAATCATGAATCATTAATCATGAATTAAATCATGAATCATGAATCATGAATTGAATCATGAATCATGAATCATTAATAGAATCATGAATTATGAATCGAATCATAAATCATGAATCATGAATCATGAATCATGAATCATGAATTGAATCATGAATCATGAATTGAATCATGAATCATGAATCATGAATTGAATCATAAATCATGAATCATGAATCGAATCATAAATCATGATTCATGAATCATGAATTGAATCATAAATCATGAATCATGAATCATTAATTGAATCATGAATCATGAATCGAATCATGAATCATGAATCATGAATTAAATCATGAATCATGAATCATGAATCATGAATCATTAATTAAATCATGAATCATGAATTGAATCATAAATCAAGAATTATGAATCATGAATCATGAATTGAATCATGAATCATGAATCATGAATTGAAACATGAATCATGATTCATAAATCGAATCATGAATCATGAATTGAATCATGAATCGAATCATGAATTGAGTCATGAATCATTATTTAAATCATGAATCATTAATTGAATCATGAATCATGAATCATACATTGAATCATGAATCATGAATTGTATCATGAATCATGAATTATGAATCATGAATTGAATCATGAATCATGAATAATGAATCATGAATTGAATCATGAATCATGAATCAAATCATGAATCATGAATTGAATTATGAATAATGAATCATGAATTGAAACATGAATAGAATCATGAATCATGAATTATGAATCATGAACCATGAATTGAATCATGAATCATGAATCATAAATCATGAATTAAATCATGAATTGAATCATGAATCATGAATTAAATCATGAATCATGAATTAAATCATGAATCAAGAATTGAATCATGAATCATGAATCATGAATCGACTCATGAATTATGAATTGAATCATGAATCATGAATCATGAATCATGAATTGAATCATGAATTGAATCATGAATCATGATTTAAATCATGAATCATGAATCAAGAATCATAAATCGAATCATGAATCATGAATTGAATCTTGAATCATGAATCATGAATCATGAATTGAATCATGAATTGAATCATGAATCATGAATTGAATCAAGAATTATGAATCGAATCATGAATCATGAATTGAATCTTGAAACATGAATCAAGAATCATAAATTGAATCATGAATCATGAATCTAATCATGAATAATGAATCATGAATCATGAATCATGAATTGAATCATAAATCATGAATCATTAATCAAATCATGAATCATGAATCAAGAATCATGAATCGAATCATGAATCATGAATTGAATCATGAATCATGAATCAAGAATCATGAATTGAATCATGAATTGAATCATAAATTGAATCATGAATCATGAATCATGAATTGAATTATGAATCATGAATCATGAATCATGAATTGAATCATGAATCATAAATCAAATCATGAATCATGAATTGAATCATGAATCATGAATCTTGAATCATGAATCATGAATCTTGAATCATGAATCATGAATTGAATCATGAATCATGAATTGAATCATGAATCATGAATCATGAATTGAATCATAAATCATGAATCATGAATCGAATCATAAATCATGAATCATGAATTGAATCATGAATCATGAATCAAATCATTAATCATGAATCATGAATTGAATCATAAATCATGAATCATGAATCGAATCATAAATCATGAATCATGAATTGAATCATGAATCATGAATCAAATCATTAATCATGAATCATGAATCGAATCATGAATCATGAATCATGAATTGAATCATGAATCATGAATCAAATCATTAATCCGGAAACATGAATCATGAATCGAATCATGAATCATGAATCATGAATTAAATCATGAATCATGAATCAAATCATGAATCATTAATCATGAATCATGAATCATGAATCGAATCATGAATCATGAATCATGAATCATTAATTGAATCATGAATCATAAATCGAATCATAAATCATGAATCATGAATCATAATTCATGAATTTAATCATGAATCATGAATAAAATCATGAATCATGAATCATGAATTATGAATCATGAATTGAATCATGAATCATGAATTATGAATCATGAATTATGAATCATGAATTAAATCATGAATCATGAATCATGAATTGAATCATGAATCATGAATTGAATCATGAATCATGAATGATTAAATGAATCATGAATCAAGAATCGAATCATAAATCATGAATCATGAATCATGAATCATGAATCATGAATTGAATCATGAATCATGAATCAAATCATGAATCATGAATCATGAATTATGAATCATGAATTCAATCATTAATCATGAATCATGAATTGAATCATAAATCATGAATCATGAATCGAATCATAAATCATGATTGATGAATCATGAATCATGAATTGAATCATGAATCATGAATCGAATCATGAATCATTAATCATGAATCATGAATCATGAATCGAATCATGAATCATGAATCATGAATTGAATCATGAATCATGAATTGAATCATGAATCATGAATCATGAATCATGAATTGAATCATAAATCATGAATCATGAATCGAATCATGAATCATGAATCATGAATGATGAATCATGAATCATGAATTGAGTCATGAATCATGAATCATGAATCGAATCATGAATCATGAATTATGAATTGAATCATAAATCATGAATCATGAATTGAATCATGAATCATGAATCATGAATCGAATCATGAATCATGAATTGAATCATGAATCATGAATAATGAATTGAATCATTAATCATGAATCATGAATCATGAATTGAATCATGAATCATGAATTGAATCTTGAATCATGAATCATGAATCATGAATCATGAATTGAATCATGAATCATGAATCATGAATCGAATCATGAATCAAGAATCATGAATCAAATCATGAATCATGAATCATAAATCATGAATTGAATCATGAATCATGAATCATGAGTCGAATCATGAATCATGAATCAAATCATGAATCATGAATTGAATCATAAATCATGTATAGAATCATGAATAATGAATTGAATCATGAATCATGAATCATGAATCATGAATTGAATCATAAATCATGAATCATGAATCGAATCATAAATCATGAATCATGAATCATGAATTGAATCATGAATCATGAATCATGAATCAAATCATTAATCATGAATCGAATCATGAATCATGAATCATGAATTGAATCATGAATCATGAATCAAATCATTAATCATGAATCATGAATCGAATCATGAATCATGAATCATGAATTAAATCATGAATCATGAATCATGAATCGAATCATGAATCATGAATCCTGAATTAAATCCTGAATCATGAATCAAATCATGAATCATGAATCATAAATTATGAATCATGAATTGAATCATGAATCATGAATCATGAATTGAATCATAAATCATGAATCATGAATCGAATCATGAATCATGAATCATGAATCATGAATCATGAATTGAATCATGAATCATGAATTATGCATCATGAATTGAATCATGAATCTTGAATCATGAATCATGAATTGAATCATGAATCATGAATTGAATCATGAATCATGAATCATGAATCGAATCATGAAACATGAATTGAATCATGAATCATGAATTGAGTCATTAATCATGAATCATGAATCATGAATCATGAATCATGAATTGAATCATGAATCATGAATTGAATTTTGAATCATGAATCATGAATCATGAATTATGAATCATGAATTGAATCATGAATCATGAATTGAATCATGAATCATGAATTGAATCATGAATTATGAATCGAATCATGAATCATGAATTGAATCATAAATTGAATCATAAATCATGAATAGAATCATGAATAATGAATTGAATCATGAATCATGAATCATGAATTGAATCATGAATCATGAATTGAATCATGAATTATGAATCGAATCATGAATCCTGAATTGAATCATAAATTGAATCATAAATCATGAATAGAATCATGAATAATGAATTGAATCATGAATCATGAATCATGAATTGAATCATGAAATCATGAACTGAATCATGAATCATGAATCATACATTGAATCATGAGATCATGAATTGAATCATGAATCATGAATCATGAATTTGAATCATGAATCATGAATCATGAATCATGAATTGAATCATAAATCATGAATCATGAATCGAATCATGAATCATGAATCATGAATTGAATCATAAATCATGAATCATGAATCGAATCATAAATCATGATTGATGAATCATGAATCATGAATTGAATCATGAATCATGAATCGAATCATGAATCATTAATCATGAATCATGAATCATGAATCGAATCATGAATCATGAATCATGAATTGAATCATGAATCATGAATTGAATCATGAATCATGAATCATGAATCATGAATTGAATCATAAATCATGAATCATGAATCGAATCATGAATCATGAATCATGAATCATGAATCATGAATCATGAATTGAGTCATGAATCATGAATCATGAATCGAATCATGAATCATGAATTATGAATTGAATCATAAATCATGAATCATGAATTGAATCATGAATCATGAATTCATGAATCGAATCATGAATCATGAATTGAATCATGAATCATGGAATAATGAATTGAATCATTAATCATGAATCATGAATCATGAATTGAATCATGAATCATGAATTGAATCTTGAATCATGAATCATGAATCATGAATCATGAATTGAATCATGAATCATGAATCATGAATCGAATCATGAATCAAGAATCATGAATCAAATCATGAATCATGAATCATAAATCATGAATTGAATCATGAATCATGAATCATGAGTCGACATCATGAATCATGAATCATGAGTCGAATCATGAATTGAATCATAAATCATGTATAGAATCATGAATAATGAATTGAATCATGAATCATGAATCATGAATCATGAATGAATCATAAATCATGAATCATGAATCGAATCATAAATCATGAATCATGAATCATGAATTGAATCATGAATCATGAATCATGAATCAAATCATTAATCATGAATCGAATCATGAATCATGAATCATGAATTGAATCATGAATCATGAATCAAATCATTAATCATGAATCATGAATCATGAATCGAATCATGAATCATGAATCATGAATAAATCATGAATCATGAATCATGAATCGAATCATGAATCATGAATCCTGAATTAAATCCTGAATCATGAATCAAATCATGAATCATGAATCATAAATTATGATCATGAATTGAATCATGAATCATGAATCATGAATTGAATCATAAATCATGAATCATGAATCGAATCATGAATCATGAATCATGAATCATGAATCATGAATCATGAATTGAGTCATGAATCATGAATCATGAATCGAATCATGAATCATGAATTATGAATTGAATCATAAATCATGAATCATGAATTGAATCATGAATCATGAATCATGAATCGAATCATGAATCATGAATTGAATCATGAATCATGAATAATGAATTGAATCATTAATCATGAATCATGAATCATGAATTGAATCATGAATCATGAATTGAATCTTGAATCATGAATCATGAATCATGAATCATGAATTGAATCATGAATCATGAATCATGAATCGAATCATGAATCAAGAATCATGAATCAAATCATGAATCATGAATCATAAATCATGATTGAATCATGAATCATGAATCATGAGTCGAATCATGAATCATGAATCAAATCATGAATCATGAATTGAATCATAAATCATGTATAGAATCATGAATAATGAATTGAATCATGAATCATGAATCATGAATCATGAATTGAATCATAAATCATGAATCATGAATCGAATCATAAATCATGAATCATGAATCATGAATTGAATCATGAATCATGAATCATGAATCAAATCATTAATCATGAATCGAATCATGAATCATGAATCATGAATTGAATCATGAATCATGAATCAAATCATTAATCATGAATCATGAATCATGAATCGAATCATGAATCATGAATCATGAATTAAATCATGAATCATGAATCATGAATCGAATCATGAATCATGAATCCTGAATTAAATCCTGAATCATGAATCAAATCATGAATCATGAATCATAAATTATGAATCATGAATTGAATCATGAATCATGAATCATGAATTGAATCATAAATCATGAATCATGAATCGAATCATGAATCATGAATCATGAATCATGAATCATGAATTGAATCATGAATCATGAATTATGCATCATGAAATTGAATCATGAATCTTGAATCATGAATCATGAATTGAATCATGAATCATGAATTGAATCATGAATCATGAATCATGAATCGAATCAATTTTATCTTTTTTTTTTAGATTGAAACATGAATTGAATCATGAATCATGATTGAGTCATTAATCATGAATCATGAATCATGAATCATGAATCATGAATTGAATCATGAATCATGAATTGAATTTTGAATCATGAATCATGAATCATGAATTATGAATCATGAATTGAATCATGAATCATGAATTGAATCATGAATCATGAATTGAATCATGAATTATGAATCGAATCATGAATCATGAATTGAATCATAATTGAATCATAAATCATGAATAGAATCATGAATAATGAATTGAATCATGAATCATGAATCATGAATTGAATCATGAATCATGAATTGAATCATGAATTATGAATCGAATCATGAATCCTGAATTGAATCATAAATTGAATCATAAATCATGATAGAATCATGAATAATGAATTGAATCATGAATCATGAATCATGAATTGAATCATGAATCATGAACTGAATCATGAATCATGAATCATACATTGAATCATGAATCATGAATTGAATCATGAATCATGAATCATGAATTGAATCATGAATCATGAATCATGAATCATGAATTGAATCATAAATCATGAATCATGAATCGAATCATGAATCATGAATCATGAATTGAATCATAAATCATGAATCATGAATCGAATCATAAATCATGATTGATGAATCATGAATCATGAATTGAATCATGAATCATGAATCGAATCATGAATCATTAATCATGAATCATGAATCATGAACTCGAATCATGAATCATGAATCATGAATTGAATCATGAATCATGAATTGAATCATGAATCATGAATCATGAATCATGAATTGAATCATAAATCATGAATCATGAATCGAATCATGAATCATGAATCATGAATCATGAATCATGAATCATGAAATGAATCGAATCATGAATCATGAATTATGAATTGAATCATAAATCATGAATCATGAATTGAATCATGAATCATGAATCATGAATCGAATCATGAATCATGAATTGAATCATGAATCATGAATAATGAATTGAATCATTAATCATGAATCATGAATCATGAATTGAATCATGAATCATGAATTGAATCTTGAATCATGAATCATGAATCATGAATCATGAATTGAATCATGAATCATGAATCATGAATCGAATCATGAATCAAGAATCATGAATCAAATCATGAATCATGAATCATAAATCATGAATTGAATCATGAATCATGAATCATGAGTCGAATCATGAATCATGAATCATGAGTCGAATCATGAATTGAATCATAAATCATGTATAGAATCATGAATAATGAATTGAATCATGAATCATGAATCATGAATCATGAATTGAATCATAAATCATGAATCATGAATCGAATCATAAATCATGAATCATGAATCATGAATTGAATCATGAATCATGAATCATGAATCAAATCATTAATCATGAATCGAATCATGAATCATGAATCATGAATTGAATCATGAATCATGAATCAAATCATTAATCATGAATCATGAATCATGAATCGAATCATGAATCATGAATCATGAATTAAATCATGAATCATGAATCATGAATCGAATCATGAATCATGAATCCTGAATTAAATCCTGAATCATGAATCAAATCATGAATCATGAATCATAAATTATGAATCATGAATTGAATCATGAATCATGAATCATGAATTGAATCATAAATCATGAATCATGAATCGAATCATGAATCATGAATCATGAATCATGAATCATGAATTGAATCATGAATCATGAATTATGCATCATGAATTGAATCATGAATCTTGAATCATGAATCATGAATTGAATCATGAATCATGAATTGAATCATGAATCATGAATCATGAATCGAATCATGAAACATGAATTGAATCATGAATCATGAATTGAGTCATTAATCATGAATCATGAATCATGAATCATGAATCATGAATTGAATCATGAATCATGAATTGAATTTTGAATCATGAATCATGAATCATGAATTATGAATCATGAATTGAATCATGAATCATGAATTGAATCATGAATCATGAATTGAATCATGAATTATGAATCGAATCATCAATCATGAATTGAATCATAAATTGAATCATAAATCATGAATAGAATCATGAATAATGAATTGAATCATGAATCATGAATCATGAATTGAATCATGAATCATGAATTGAATCATGAATTATGAATCGAATCATGAATCCTGAATTGAATCATAAATTGAATCATAAATCATGAATAGAATCATGAATAATGAATTGAATCATGAATCATGAATCATGAATTGAATCATGAATCATGAACTGAATCATGAATCATGAATCATACATTGAATCATGAATCATGAATTGAATCATGAATCATGAATCATGAATTGAATCATGAATCATGAATCATGAATCATGAATTGAATCATAAATCATGAATCATGAATCGAATCATGAATCATGAATCATGAATCATGATTTGAGTCATGAATCATGAATCATGAATCGAATCATGAATCATGAATTATGAATTGAATCATAAATCATGAATCATGAATCATGAATTATGAATCATGAATCATGAATTGAATCATGAATCATGAATCAAATCATGAATCATGAATCATGAATCATGAATTGAATCATGAATCATGAATCATGAATTGAATCATGAATCATGAATCATGAATTAAATCATGAATCATAAATCATGAATTTAATCATGAATCATGAATCGAATCATGAATCATGAATCGAATCATGAATCATGAATCATGAATTGAATCATGAATCATGAATCATAAGTCGAATCATGAATCATGAATTGAATCAGGATTCGAATCATGAATCATGAATCATTAATTGAACCATTAATCATGAATGATGAATCATGAATCATGAATTGAATCATGAATCATGAATCATGAATTAAATCATGAATCATGAATCGAATCATGAATCATTAATCATGAATCATGAATTGAATCATGAATCATGAATCATGAATTAAATCATGAATCATGAATCGAATCATGAATCATTAATCATGAATCATTAATCATGAATTAAATCATGAATCATGAATCATGAATTGAATCATGAATCATGAATCATTAATTGAATCATGAATCATGAATCAAATCATGAATCATGAATCATGAATTATGAATCATGAATTGAATCATGAATCATGAATCATGAATCATGAATTGAATCATAAATTATGAATCATGAATCATGAATCATGAATTGAATCATGAATCATGAATCAAATCATGAATCATGAATCATGAATTATGAATCATGAATTGAATCATGAATCATGAATCATGAATCATGAATTGAATCATAAATTATGAATCATGAATCATGAATCATGAATTGAATCATGAATCATGAATTATGCATCATGAATTGAATCATGATTCATGAATCATAAATTGAATCATGAATCATGAATCATGAATTTAATTATGAATCATAATTCATAAATCGAATCATGAATCATGAATTGAATCATGAATCATGAATCATGAATCATGAATCATGAATTGAATCATAAATCATGAATCATGAATCAAATCATTAATCATGAATCATGAATCATGAATCGAATCATGAATCATGAATCATGAATTAAATCATGAATCATGAATCATGAATCGAATCATGAATCATTAATCATGAATTATGAATCGAATCATAAATCATGAATCATGAATCATGAATCATGAATCATGAATTGAATCATGAATCATGAATCAAATCATGAATCATGAATCATGAATTATGAATCATGAATTGAATCATGAATCATGAATCATGAATCATGAATTGAATCATAAATTATGAATCATGAATCATGAATCATGAATTGAATCATGAATCATGAATTATGCATCATGAATTGAATCATGATTCATGAATCATAAATTGAATCATGAATCATGAATCATGAATTTAATTATGAATCATAATTCATAAATCGAATCATGAATCATGAATTGAATCATGAATCATGAATCATGAATCATGAATCATGAATTGAATCATAAATCATGAATCATGAATCAAATCATAAATCATGATTCATGAATCATGAATCATGAATTGAATCATGAATCATGAATCATGAATCATGAATCGAATCATGAATCATTAATCATGAATCATGAATCATGAATCATGAATCATTAATCATGAATTAAATCATAAATCATGAATCATGAATCATGAATCATGAATCATGAATTGAATCATGAATCATGAATCAAATCATGAATCATGAATCATGAATTATGAATCATGAATTGAATCATGAATCATGAATTGAATCATAAATCATGAATCATGAATTGAATCATGAATCATGAATCATGAATCGAATCATGAATCATGAATTGAATCATGAATCATGAATAATGAATTGAATCATTAATCATGAATCATGAATCATGAATTGAATCATGAATCATGAATTGAATATTGAATCATGAATCATGAATCATGAATCATGAATTGAATCATGAATCATGAATCATGAATCATGAATCGAATCATGAATCAAGAATCAAGAATCAAATCATGAATCATGAATCATGAATCATGAATTGAATCATGAATCATGAATCATGAATCGAATCATGAATCATGAATCAAATCATGAATCATGAATTGAATCATAAATCATGAATAGAATCATGAATAATGAATTGAATCATGAATCATGAATTGAATCATAAATCATGAATCATGAATCAAATCATAAATCATGAATCATGAATCATGAATTGAATCATGAATCATGAATCATGAATCAAATCATTAATCATGAATCATGAATCGAATCATGAATCATGAATCATGAATTGAATCATGAATCATGAATCAAATCATTAATCATGAATCATGAATCATGAATCGAATCATGAATCATGAATCATGAATTAAATCATGAATCATGAATCATGAATTGAATCATGAATCATTAATCATGAATCATGAATCGAATCATGAATCATGAATCCTGAATTAAATCCTGAATCATGAATCAAATCATGAATCATGAATCATGAATTATGAATCATGAATTAAATCATGAATCATAAATCATGAATCATGAATCATGAATTGAATCATAAATCATGAATCATGAATCGAATCATGAATCATGAATCATGAATCATGAATCATGAATTGAATCATGAATCATGAACTATGCATCATGAATTGAATCATGAATCTTGAATCATGAATCATGAATTATGCATCATGAATTGAATCATGAATCTTGAATCATGAATCATGAATTGAATCATGAATCATGAATTGAATCATGAATCATGAATCATGAATTGAATCATGAATCATGAATCATGAATCGAATCATGAAACATGAATTGAATCATGAATCATGAATTGAGTCATTAATCATGAATCATGAATCATGAATCATGAATCATGAATTGAATCATGAATCATGAATTGAATTTTGAATCATGAATCATGAATCATGAATTATGAATCATGAATTGAATCATGAATCATGAATTGAATCATGAATCATGAATTGAATCATGAATTATGAATCGAATCATGAATCATGAATTGAATCATAAATTGAATCATAAATCATGAATAGAATCATGAATAATGAATTGAATCATGAATCATGAATTGAATCATGAATCATGAATTGAATCATGAATTATGAATCGAATCATGAATCATGAATTAAATCATAAATTGAATCATAAATCATGAATAGAATCATGAATAATGAATTGAATCATGAATCATGAATCATGAATTGAATCATGAATCATGAATTGAATCATGAATCATGAATCATACATTGAATCATGAATCATGAATTGAATCATGAATCATGAATCATGAATTGAATCATGAATCATGAATCATGAATCATTAATTGAATCATAAATCATGAATCATGAATCGAATCATGAATCATGAATCATGAATCATGATTTGAGTCATGAATCATGAATCATGAATCGAATCATGAATCATGAATTATGAATTGAATCATAAATCATGAATCATGAATCATGAATTATGAATTGAATCATGAATCATGAATCAAATCATGAATCATGAATCATGAATCATGAATTGAATCATGAATCATGAATCATGAATTGAATCATGAATCATGAATCATGAATTAAATCATGAATCATGAATCATGAATCATGAATCGAATCATGAATCATGAATCATGAATCATGAATCATGAATCGAATCATGAATCATGAATCATAAATCATGAATCATGAATTGAATCATAAATCATGAATCATGAATCGAATCATGAATCATGAATTGAATCATGAATCATGAATTATGCATCATGAATTGAATCATGAATCTTGAATCATGAATCATGAATTGAATCATGAATCATGAATTGAATCATGAATCATGAATCATGAATTGAATCATGAATCATGAATCATGAATCGAATCATGAAACATGAATTGAATCATGAATCATGAATCATGAATTGAGTCATTAACCATGAATCATGAATCATGAATCATGAATTGAATCATGAATCATGAATTGAATCTTGAATCATTAATCATGAATCATGAATCATTTATTGAATCATGAATCATGAATCTTGAATCGAATCATGAATCATGAATCAAATCATGAATCATGAATTGAATCATAAATATAATCATAAATCATGAATAGAATCAAGAATAATGAATTGAATCATGAATCATGAATCATACATTGAATCATGAATCATGAATTGAATCATGAATCATGAATCATGAATCATGAATTGAATCATGAATCATGAATCATGAATTGAATCATAAATCATGAATCATGAATCGAATCATAAATCATGAATCATGAATTGAATCATGAATCATGAATCAAATCATTAATCATGAATCATGAATTGAATCATAAATCATGAATCATGAATCGAATCATAAATCATGAATCATGAATTGAATCATGAATCATGAATCAAATCATTAGTCATGAATCATGAATCGAATCATGAATCATGAATCATGAATTGAATCATGAATCATGAATCAAATCATTAATCCGGAAACATGAATCATGAATCGAATCATGAATCATGAATCATGAATTAAATCATGAATCATGAATCAAATCATGAATCATTAATCATGAATCATGAATCATGAATCGAATCATGAATCATGAATCATTAATTGAATCATGAATCATAAATCGAATCATAAATCATGAATCATGAATCATGAATCAAATCATGAATCATGAATTATGAATCATGAATTGAATCATGAATCATGAATTATGAATCATGAATTATGAATCATGAATTAAATCATGAATCATGAATTGAATCATGAATCATGAATTGAATCATGAATCAAGAATCGAATCATAAATCATGAATCATGAATCATGAATCATGAATCATGAATTGAATCATGAATCATGAATCAAATCATGAATCATGAATCATGAATTATGAATCATGAATTCAATCATTAATCATGAATCATGAATTGAATCATAAATCATGAATCATGAATCGAATCATAAATCATGATTCATGAATCATGAATCATGAATTGAATCATGAATCATGAATCGAATCATGAATCATTAATCATGAATCATGAATCATGATTCGAATCATGAATCATGAATCATGAATTGAATCATGAATCATGAATTGAATCATGAATCATGAATCATGAATCATGAATTGAATCATAAATCATGAATCATGAATCGAATCATGAATCATGAATCATGAATCATGAATCATGAATCATGAATTGAGTCATGAATCATGAATCATGAATCGAATCATGAATCATGAATTATGAATTGAATCATAAATCATGAATCATGAATTGAATCATGAATCATGAATCATGAATCGAATCATGAATCATGAATTGAATCATGAATCATGAATCATGAATCATGAATTGAATCATGAATCATGAATCATGAATTGAATCATGAATCATGAATTGAATCTTGAATCATGAATCATGAATCATGAATCATGAATCATGAATTGAATCATGAATCATGAATCATGAATCGAATCATGAATCAAGAATCATGAATCAAATCATGAATCATGAATCATAAATCATGAATTGAATCATGAATCATGAATCATGAATCGAATCATGAATCATGAATCAAATCATGAATCATGAATTGAATCATAAATCATGTATAGAATCATGAATAATGAATTGAATCATGAATCATGAATCATGAATTGAATCATAAATCATGAATCATGAATCGAATCATAAATCATGAATCATGAATCATGAATTGAATCATGAATCATGAATCATGAATCAAATCATTAATCATGAATCATGAATCGAATCATGAATCATGAATCATGAATTGAATCATGAATCATGAATCAAATCATTAATCATGAATCATGAATCATGAATCGAATTATGAATCATGAATCATGAATTAAATCATGAATCATGAATCATGAATCGAATCATGAATCATTAATCATGAATCATGAATCGAATCATGAATCATGAATCCTGAATTAAATCCTGAATCATGAATCAAATCATGAATCATGAATCATAAATTATGAATCATGAATTGAATCATGAATCATGAATCATGAATCATGAATTGAATCATAAATCATGAATCATGAATCGAATCATGAATCATGAATCATGAATCATGAATCATGAATTGAATCATGAATCATGAATTATGCATCATGAATTGAATCATGAATCTTGAATCATGAATCATGAATTGAATCATGAATCATGAATTGAATCATGAATCATGAATCATGAATTGAATCATGAATCATGAATCATGAATCGAATCATGAAACATAAATTGAATCATGAATCATGAATTGAGTCATTAATCATGAATCATGAATCATGAATCATGAATCATGAATTGAATCATGAATCATGAATTGAATTTTGAATCATGAATCATGAATCATGAATTATGAATCATGAATTGAATCATGAATCATGAATTGAATCATGAATCATGAATTGAATCATGAATTATGAATCGAATCATGAATCATGAATTGAATCATAAATTGAATCATAAATCATGAATAGAATCATGAATAATGAATTGAATCATGAATCATGAATCATGAATTGAATCATGAATCATGAATTGAATCATGAATTATGAATCGAATCATGAATCATGAATTGAATCATAAATTGAATCATAAATCATGAATAGAATCATGAATAATGAATTGAATCATGAATCATGAATTGAATCATGAATCATGAATTGAATCATGCATCATGAATCATACATTGAATCATGAATCATGAATTGAATCATGAATCATGAATCATGAATTGAATCATGAATCATGAATCATGAATCATGAATTGAATCATAAATCATGAATCATGAATCGAATCATGAATCATGAATCATGAATCATGATTTGAGTCATGAATCATGAATCATGAATCAAATCATGAATCATGAATTATGAATTGAATCATAAATCATGAATCATGAATCATGAATTATGAATTGAATCATGAATCATGAATCAAATCATGAATCATGAATCATGAATCATGAATTGAATCATGAATCATGAATCATGAATTGAATCATGAATCATGAATCATGAATTAAATCATGAATCATGAATCATGAATCATGAATCGAATCATGAATCATTAATCATGAATCATGAATCATGAATCGAATCATGAATCATGAATCATAAATCATGAATCATGAATTGAATCATAAATCATGAATCATGAATCGAATCATGAATCATGAATCATGAATCATGAATCATGAATTGAATCATGAATCATGAATTGAATCATGAATCATGAATTATGCATCATGAATTGAATCATGAATCTTGAATCATGAATCATGAATTGAATCATGAATCATGAATTGAATCATGAATCATGAATCATGAATTGAATCATGAATCATGAATCATGAATCGAATCATGAAACATGAATTGAATCATGAATCATGAATCATGAATTGAGTCATTAATCATGAATCATGAATCATGAATCATGAATTGAATCATGAATCATGAATTGAATCTTGAATCATTAATCATGAATCATGAATCATGAATTGAATCATGAATCATGAATCTTGAATCGAATCATGAATCATGAATCAAATCATGAATCATGAATTGAATCATAAATTGAATCATAAATCATGAATAGAATCAAGAATAATGAATTGAATCATGAATCATGAATCATACATTGAATCATGAATCATGAATTGAATCATGAATCATGAATCATGAATCATGAATTGAATCATGAATCATGAATCATGAATCATGAATTGAATCATAAATCATGAATCATGAATCGAATCATGAATCATGAATCATGAATCATGAATCATGAATTGAATCATAAATCATGAATCATGAATCGAATCATGAATCATGAATCATGAATCATGATTTGAGTCATGAATCATGAATCATGAATCGAATCATGAATCATGAATTATGAATTGAATCATAAATCATGAATCATGAATCATGAATCATGAATCATGAATTGAATCATGAATCATGAATCAAATCATGAATCATGAATCATGAATCATGAATTGAATCATGAATCATGAATCATGAATTGAATCATGAATCATGAATCATGAATTAAATCATGAATCATAAATCATGAATTGAATCATGAATCATGAATCGAATCATGAATCATGAATCGAATCATGAATCATGAATCATGAATCATGAATCATGAATTGAATCATGAATCATGAATCATAAATCGAATCATGAATCATGAATTGAATCAGGATTCGAATCATGAATCATGAATCATTAATTGAACCATTAATCATGAATGATGAATCATGAATCATGAATTGAATCATGAATCATGAATCATGAATTAAATCATGAATCATGAATCGAATCATGAATCATTAATCATGAATCATGAATTGAATCATGAATCATGAATCATGAATTAAATCATGAATCATGAATCGAATCATGAATCATTAATCATGAATCATGAATCATGAATCATGAATCATTAATCATGAATTAAATCATGAATCATGAATCATGAATTGAATCATGAATCATGAATCATTAATTGAATCATGAATTATGAATCGAATCATAAATCATGAATCATGAATCATGAATCATGAATCATAAATTGAATCATGAATCATGAATCAAATCATGAATCATGAATCATGAATTATGAATCATGAATTGAATCATGAATCATGAATCATGAATCATGAATTGAATCATAAATTATGAATCATGAATCATGAATCATGAATTGAATCATGAGTCATGAATTATGCATCATGAATTGAATCATGATTCATGAATCATAAATTGAATCATGAATCATGAATCATAAATTTAATTATGAATCATGAATCATAAATCGAATCATGAATCATGAATTGAATCATGAATCATGAATCATGAATCATGAATCATGAATTGAATCATAAATCATGAATCATGAATCGAATCATAAATCATGATTCATGAATCATGAATCATGAATTGAATCATGAATCATGAATCATGAATCATGAATCATGAATCGAATCATGAATCATTAATCATGAATCATGAATCATGAATCATGAATCATGAATCATTAATCATGAATTAAATCATAAATCATGAATCATGAATCATGAATCATGAATCATGAATTGAATCATGAATCATGAATCAAATCATGAATCATGAATCATGAATTATGAATCATGAATTGAATCATGAATCATGAATCATGAATTGAATCATAAATCATGAATCATGAATTGAATCATGAATCATGAATCATGAATTGAATCATGAATCATGAATTGAATATTGAATCATGAATCATGAATCATGAATTGAATCATGAATCATGAATCATGGATCGAATCATGAATCAAGAATCAAGAATCAAATCATGAATCATGAATCATGAATCATGAATTGAATCATGAATCATGAATCATGAATCGAATCATGAATCATGAATCAAATCATGAATCATGAATTGAATCATAAATCATGAATAGAATCATGAATAATGAATTGAATCATGAATCATGAATTGAATCATAAATCATGAATCATGAATCGAATCATAAATCATGAATCATGAATCATGAATTGAATCATGAATCATGAATCATGAATCAAATCATTAATCATGAATCATGAATCGAATCATGAATCATGAATCATGAATTGAATCATGAATCATGAATCAAATCATTAATCATGAATCATGAATCATGAATCGAATCATGAATCATGAATCATGAATTAAATCATGAATCATGAATCATGAATCGAATCATGAATCATGAATCATGAATCATGAATCATGAATCGAATCATGAATCATGAATCATAATTAAATCCTGAATCATGAATCAAATCATGAATCATGAATCATGAATTATGAATCATGAATTGAATCATGAATCATGAATTATGAATCATGAATTGAATCATGAATCATGAATCATGAATCATGAATTGAATCATAAATCATGAATCATGAATCGAATCATGAATCATGAATCATGAATCATGAATTGAATCATTAATCATGAACTATGCATCATGAATTGAATCATGAATCTTAAATCATGAATCATGAATTATGCATCATGAATTGAATCATGAATCTTGAATCATGAATCATGAATTGAATCATGAATCATGAATTGAATCATGAATCATGAATCATGAATTGAATCATGAATCATGAATCATGAATCGAATCATGAAACATGAATTGAATCATGAATCATGAATTGAGTCATTAATCATGAATCATGAATCATGAATCATGAATCATGAATTGAATCATGAATCATGAATTGAATTTTGAATCATGAATCATGAATCATGAATTATGAATCATGAATTGAATCATGAATCATGAATTGAATCATGAATCATGAATTGAATCATGAATTATGAATCGAATCATGAATCATGAATTGAATCATAAATTGAATCATAAATCATGAATAGAATCATGAATAATGAATTGAATCATGAATCATGAATCATGAATTGAATCATGAATCATGAATTGAATCATGAATTATGAATCGAATCATGAATCATGAATTGAATCATAAATTGAATCATAAATCATGAATAGAATCATGAATAATGAATTGAATCATGAATCATGAATTGAATCATGAATCATGAATCATGAATTGAATCATGAATCATGAATCATGAATTATGAATTGAATCATAAATCATGAATCATGAATCGAATCATGAATCATGAATCATGAATCATGATTTGAGTCATGAATCATGAATCATGAATCGAATCATGAATCATGAATTATGAATTGAATCATAAATCATGAATCATGAATTATGAATTGAATCATGAATCATGAATCAAATCATGAATCATGAATCATGAATCATGAATTGAATCATGAATCATGAATCATGAATTAAATCATGAATCATGAATCATGAATCATGAATCGAATCATGAATCATTAATCATGAATCATGAATCATGAATCGAATCATGAATCATGAATCATAAATCATGAATCATGAATTGAATCATAAATCATGAATCATGAATCGAATCATGAATCATGAATCATGAATCATGAATCATGAATTGAATCATGAATCATGAATTATGCATCATGAATTGAATCATGAATCTTGAATCATGAACAATGAATTGAATCATGAATCATGAATTGAATCATGAATCATGAATCATGAATTGAATCATGAATCATGAATCATGAATCGAATCATGAAACATGAATTGAATCATGAATCATGAATCATGAATTGAATCATGAATCATGAATTGAATCTTGAATCATTAATCATGAATCATGAAT
This sequence comes from Mixophyes fleayi, assembly GCF_038048845.1. NCBI lineage: Eukaryota > Metazoa > Chordata > Amphibia > Anura > Limnodynastidae > Mixophyes > Mixophyes fleayi. The sequence goes on from NW_027448553.1 coordinate 188,360, forward strand.
CATGAATTGAATCATGAATCATGAATCTTGAATCGAATCATGAATCATGAATCAAATCATGAATCATGAATTGAATCGTAAATTGAATCATAAATCATGAATAGAATCAAGAATAATGAATTGAATCATGAATCATGAATCATACATTGAATCATGAATCATGAATTGAATCATGAATCATGAATCATGAATCATGAATTGAATCATGAATCATGAATCATGAATCATGAATTGAATCATGAATCATGAATTGAATCATGAATTATGAATCGAATCATGAATCATGAATTGAATCATAAATTGAATCATAAATCATGAATAGAATCATGAATAATGAATTGAATCATGAATCATGAATCATGAATTGAATCATGAATCATGAATTGAATCATGAATTATGAATCGAATCATGAATCATGAATTGAATCATAAATTGAATCATAAATCATGAATAGAATCATGAATAATGAATTGAATCATGAATCATGAATCATGAATTGAATCATGAATCATGAATCATGAATTGAATCATGAATCATGAATTATGAATTGAATCATAAATCATGAATCATGAATCGAATCATGAATCATGAATCATGAATCATGATTTGAGTCATGAATCATGAATCATGAATCGAATCATGAATCATGAATTATGAATTGAATCATAAATCATGAATCATGAATTATGAATTGAATCATGAATCATGAATCAAATCATGAATCATGAATCATGAATCATGAATTGAATCATGAATCATGAATCATGAATTAAATCATGAATCATGAATCATGAATCATGAATCGAATCATGAATCATTAATCATGAATCATGAATCATGAATCGAATCATGAATCATGAATCATAAATCATGAATCATGAATTGAATCATAAATCATGAATCATGAATCGAATCATGAATCATGAATCATGAATCATGAATCATGAATTGAATCATGAATCATGAATTATGCATCATGAATTGAATCATGAATCTTGAATCATGAACAATGAATTGAATCATGAATCATGAATTGAATCATGAATCATGAATCATGATTGAATCATGAATCATGAATCATGAATCGAATCATGAAACATGAATTGAATCATGAATCATGAATCATGAATTGAATCATGAATCATGAATTGAATCTTGAATCATTAATCATGAATCATGAATCATGAATTGAATCATGAATCATGAATCTTGAATCGAATCATGAATCATGAATCAAATCATGAATCATGAATTGAATCGTAAATTGAATCATAAATCATGAATAGAATCAAGAATAATGAATTGAATCATGAATCATGAATCATACATTGAATCATGAATCATGAATTGAATCATGAATCATGAATCATGAATCATGAATTGAATCATGAATCATGAATCATGAATCATGAATTGAATCATAAATCATGAATCATGAATCAAATCATGAATCATGAATCATGAATCATGAATCATGAATCATGAATTGAATCATAAATCATGAATCATGAATCGAATCATGAATCATGAATCATGAATCATGATTTGAGTCATGAATCATGAATCATGAATCGAATCATGAATCATGAATTATGAATTGAATCATAAATCATGAATCATGAATCATGAATCATGAATCATGAATCATGAATTGAATCATGAATCATGAATCAAATCATGAATCATGAATCATGAATCATGAATTGAATCATGAATCATGAATCATGAATTGAATCATGAATCATGAATCATGAATTAAATCATGAATCATAAATCATGAATCGAATCATGAATCATGAATCGAATCATGAATCATGAATCATGAATCGAATCATGAATCATGAATCGAATCATGAATCATGAATCATAATTCATGAATCATGAATTGAATCATGAATCATGAATCATAAATCGAATCATGAATCATGAATTGAATCAGGATTCGAATCATGAATCATGAATCATTAATTGAACCATTAATCATGAATGATGAATCATGAATCATGAATTGAATCATGAATCATGAATCATGAATTAAATCATGAATCATGAATCGAATCATGAATCATTAATCATGAATCTTGAATTGAATCATGAATCATGAATCATGAATTAAATCATGAATCATGAATCGAATCATGAATCATGAATCATGAATCATGAATCATGAATCATGAATCATGAATCATTAATCATTAATCATGAATTAAATCATGAATCATGAATCATGAATTGAATCATGAATCATGAATCATTAATAGAATCATGAATTATGAATCGAATCATAAATCATGAATCATGAATCATGAATCATGAATCATGAATTGAATCATGAATCATGAATTGAATCATGAATCATGAATCATGAATTGAATCATAAATCATGAATCATGAATCGAATCATAAATCATGAATCATGAATCATTAATTGAATCATGAATCATGAATCATGAATCGAATCATAAATCATGAATCATGAATTAAATCATGAATCATGAATCATGAATCATGAATCATTAATTAAATCATGAATCATGAATTGAATCATAAATCATGAATTATGAATCATGAATCATGATTGAATCATGAATCATGAATCATGAATTGAAACATGAATCATGATTCATAAATCGAATCATGAATCATGAATTGAATCATGAATCGAATCATGAATTGAGTCATGAATCATTATTTAAATCATGAATCATTAATTGAATCATGAATCATGAATCATACATTGAATCATGAATCATGAATTGTATCATGAATCATGAATTATGAATCATGAATTGAATCATGAATCATGAATAATGAATCATGAATTGAATCATGAATCATGAATCAAATCATGAATCATGAATTGAATTATGAATAATGAATCATGAATTGAAACATGAATAGAATCATGAATCATGAATTATGAATCATGAACCATGAATTGAATCATGAATCATGAATCATAAATCATGAATTAAATCATGAATTGAATCATGAATCATGAATTAAATCATGAATCAAGAATTGAATCATGAATCATGAATCATGAATCGACTCATGAATTATGAATTGAATCATGAATCATGAATCATGAATTGAATCATGAATTGAATCATGAATCATGATTTAAATCATGAATCATGAATCAAGAATCATAAATCGAATCATGAATCATGAATTGAATCTTGAATCATGAATCATGAATCATGAATTGAATCATGAATTGAATCATGAATCATGAATTGAATCAAGAATTATGAATCGAATCATGAATCATGAATTGAATCTTGAAACATGAATCAAGAATCATAAATTGAATCATGAATCATGAATCATGAATCTAATCATGAATAATGAATCATGAATCATGAATCATGAATTGAATCATAAATCATGAATCATTAATCAAATCATGAATCATGAATCAAGAATCATGAATCGAATCATGAATCATGAATTGAATCATGAATCATGAATCAAGAATCATGAATTGAATCATGAATTGAATCATAAATTGAATCATGAATCATGAATCATGAATTGAATTATGAATCATGAATCATGAATCATGAATTGAATCATGAATCATAATCAAATCATGAATCATGAATTGAATCATGAATCATGAATCTTGAATCATGAATCATGAATTGAATCATGAATCATGAATTGAATCATGAATCATGAATCATGAATTGAATCATAAATCATGAATCATGAATCGAATCAATCATAAATCATGAATCATGAATTGAATCATGAATCATGAATCAAATCATTAATCATGAATCATGAATTGAATCATAAATCATGAATCATGAATCGAATCATAAATCATGAATCATGAATTGAATCATGAATCATGAATCAAATCATTAATCATGAATCATGAATCGAATCATGAATCATGAATCATGAATTGAATCATGAATCATGAATCAAATCATTAATCCGGAAACATGAATCATGAATCGAATCATGAATCATGAATCATGAATTAAATCATGAATCATGAATCAAATCATGAATCATTAATCATGAATCATGAATCATGAATCGAATCATGAATCATGAATCATGAATCATTAATTGAATCATGAATCATAAATCGAATCATAAATCATGAATCATGAATCATAATTCATGAATTGAATCATGAATCATGAATAAAATCATGAATCATGAATCATGAATTATGAATCATGAATTGAATCATGAATCATGAATTATGAATCATGAATTATGAATCATGAATTAAATCATGAATCATGAATTGAATCATGAATCATGAATGATTAAATGAATCATGAATCAAGAATCGAATCATAAATCATGAATCATGAATCATGAATCATGAATCATGAATTGAATCATGAATCATGAATCAAATCATGAATCATGAATCATGAATTATGAATCATGAATTCAATCATTAATCATGAATCATGAATTGAATCATAAATCATGAATCATGAATCGAATCATAAATCATGATTCATGAATCATGAATCATGAATTGAATCATGAATCATGAATCGAATCATGAATCATTAATCATGAATCATGAATCATGAATCGAATCATGAATCATGAATCATGAATTGAATCATGAATCATGAATTGAATCATGAATCATGAATCATGAATCATGAATTGAATCATAAATCATGAATCATGAATCGAATCATGAATCATGAATCATGAATCATGAATCATGAATCATGAATCATGAATTGAGTCATGAATCATGAATCATGAATCGAATCATGAATCATGAATTATGAATTGAATCATAAATCATGAATCATGAATTGAATCATGAATCATGAATCATGAATCGAATCATGAATCATGAATTGAATCATGAATCATGAATAATGAATTGAATCATTAATCATGAATCATGAATCATGAATTGAATCATGAATCATGAATTGAATCTTGAATCATGAATCATGAATCATGAATTATGAATTGAATCATGAATCATGAATCATGAGTCGAATCATGAATCATGAATCAAATCATGAATCATGAATTGAATCATAAATCATGTATAGAATCATGAATAATGAATTGAATCATGAATCATGAATCATGAATCATGAATTGAATCATAAATCATGAATCATGAATCGAATCATAAATCATGAATCATGAATCATGAATTGAATCATGAATCATGAATCATGAATCAAATCATTAATCATGAATCATGAATCGAATCATGAATCATGAATCATGAATCGAATCATGAATCATGAATCATGAATTAAATCATGAATCATGAATCATGAATCGAATCATGAATCATGAATCCTGAATTAAATCCTGAATCATGAATCGAATCATGAATCATGATAATCATGAATCTGAATCATGAATCATAAATCATGAATCATGAATCATGAATCATGAATCATCATGAATCATGAATCATAAATTGAATCATGAATCATGAATTATGCATCATGAATTGAATCATGAATCTTGAATCATGAATCATGAATTGAATCATGAATCATGAATTGAATCATGAATCATGAATCATGAATCGAATCATGAAACATGAATTGAATCATGAATCATGAATTGAGTCATTAATCATGAATCATGAATCATGAATTGAATCATGAATCATGAATTGAATTTTGAATCATGAATCATGAATTATGAATCATGAATTGAATCATGAATCATGAATTGAATCATGAATCATGAATTGAATAATGAATTATGAATCGAATCATGAATCATGAATTGAATCATAAATTGAATCATAAATCATGAATAGAATCATGAATAATGAATTGAATCATGAATCATGAATTGAATCATGAATTATGAATCGAATCATGAATCATGAATTGAATCATAAATTGAATCATAAATCATGAATAGAATCATGAATAATGAATTGAATCATGAATCATGAATTGAATCATGAATCATGAATTGAATCATGAATCATGAATCATACATTGAATCATGAATCATGAATTGAATCATGAATCATGAATCATGAATTGAATCATGAATCATGAATCATGAATCATGAATTGAATCATAAATCATGAATCATGAATCGAATCATGAATCATGAATCATGAATCATGATTTGAGTCATGAATCATGAATCATGAATCGAATCATGAATCATGAATTATGAATTGAATCATAAATCATGAATCATGAATCATGAATTATGAATCATGAATCATGAATTGAATCATGAATCATGAATCAAATCATGAATCATGAATCATGAATTGAATCATGAATCATGAATCATGAATTGAATCATGAATCATGAATCATGAATTAAATCATGAATCATAAATCATGAATAGAATCATGAATAATGAATTGAATCATGAATCATGAATTGAATCATGAATCATGAATTGAAACATGAATCATGAATCATACATTGAATCATGAATCATGAATTGAATCATGAATCATGAATCATGAATTGAATCATGAATCATGAATCATGAATCATGAATTGAATCATAAATCATGAATCATGAATCGAATCATGAATCATGAATCATGAATCATGATTTGAGTCATGAATCATGAATCATGAATCGAATCATGAATCATGAATTATGAATTGAATCATAAATCATGAATCATGAATCATGAATTATGAATCATGAATCATGAATTGAATCATGAATCATGAATCAAATCATGAATCATGAATCATGAATTGAATCATGAATCATGAATCATGAATTGAATCATGAATCATGAATCATGAATTAAATCATGAATCATAAATCATGAATTGAATCATGAATCATGAATCGAATCATGAATCATGAATCGAATCATGAATCATGAATCATGAATCATGAATCATGAATCATGAATTGAATCATGAATCATGAATCATAAATCGAATCATGAATCATGAATTGAATCAGGATTCGAATCATGAATCATGAATCATTAATTGAACCATTAATCATGAATGATGAATCATGAATCATGAATTGAATCATGAATCATGAATCATGAATTAAATCATGAATCATGAATCGAATCATGAATCATTAATCATGAATCATGAATTGAATCATGAATCATGAATCATGAATTAAATCATGAATCATGAATCGAATCATGAATCATTAATCATGAATCATTAATCATGAATTAAATCATGAATCATGAATCATGAATTGAATCATGAATCATGAATCATTAATTGAATCATGAATTATGAATCGAATCATAAATCATGAATCATGAATCATGAATCATGAATCATGAATTGAATCATGAATCATGAATCAAATCATGAATCATGAATCATGAATTATGAATCATGAATTGAATCATGAATCATGAATCATGAATCATGAATTGAATCATAAATTATGAATCATGAATCATGAATCATGAATTGAATCATGAATCATGAATTATGCATCATGAATTGAATCATGATTCATGAATCATAAATTGAATCATGAATCATGAATCATGAATTTATTATGAATCATGAATCATAAATCGAATCATGAATCATGAATTGAATCATAAATCATGAATCATGAATCAAATCATAAATCATGATTCATGAATCATGAATTGAATCATGAATCATGAATCATGAATCATGAATCATGAATCGAATCATGAATCATTAATCATGAATCATGAATCATGAATCATGAATCATTAATCATGAATTAAATCATAAATCATGAATCATGAATCATGAATCATGAATCATGAATCATGAATTGAATCATGAATCATGAATCAAATCATGAATCATGAATCATGAATTATGAATCATGAATTGAATCATGAATCATGAATCATGAATTGAATCATAAATCATGAATCATGAATTGAATCATGAATCATGAATCATGAATCATGAATCGAATCATGAATCATGAATTGAATCATGAATCATGAATAATGAATTGAATCATTAATCATGAATCATGAATCATGAATTGAATCATGAATCATGAATTGAATATTGAATCATGAATCATGAATCATGAATCATGAATTGAATCATGAATCATGAATCATGAATCATGAATCGAATCATGAATCAAGAATCAAGAATCAAATCATGAATCATGAATCATGAATTGAATCATAAATCATGAATCATGAATCGAATCATGAATCATGAATCAAATCATGAATCATGAATTGAATCATAAATCATGAATAGAATCATGAATAATGAATTGAATCATGAATCATGAATTGAATCATAAATCATGATTTATGAATCAAATCATAAATCATGAATCATGAATCATGAATTGAATCATGAATCATGAATCATGAATCAAATCATTAATCATGAATCATGAATCGAATCATGAATCATGAATCATGAATTGAATCATGAATCATGAATCAAATCATTAATCATGAATCATGAATCATGAATCGAATCATGAATCATGAATCATGAATTAAATCATGAATCATGAATCATGAATCGAATCATGAATCATTAATCATGAATCATGAATCGAATCATGAATCATGAATCCTGAATTAAATCCTGAATCATGAATCAAATCATGAATCATGAATCATGAATTATGAATCATGAATTAAATCATGAATCATGAATCATGAATCATGAATCATGAATTGAATCATAAATCATGAATCATGAATCGAATCATGAATCATGAATCATGAATTGAATCATGAATCATGAACTATGCATCATGAATTGAATCATGAATCTTGAATCATGAATCATGAATTATGCATCATGAATTGAATCATGAATCTTGAATCATGAATCATGAATTGAATCATGAATCATGAATTGAATCATGAATCATGAATCATGAATTGAATCATGAATCATGAATCATGAATCGAATCATGAAACATGAATTGAATCATGAATCATGAATTGAGTCATTAATCATGAATCATGAATCATGAATCATGAATCATGAATTGAATCATGAATCATGAATTGAATTTTGAATCATGAATCATGAATCATGAATTATGAATCATGAATTGAATCATGAATCATGAATTGAATCATGAATCATGAATTGAATCATGAATTATGAATCGAATCATGAATCATGAATTGAATCATAAATTGAATCATAAATCATGAATAGAATCATGAATAATGAATTGAATCATGAATCATGAATTGAATCATGAATCATGAATTGAATCATGAATTATGAATCGAATCATGAATCATGAATTGAATCATAAATTGAATCATAAATCATGAATAGAATCATGAATAATGAATTGAATCATGAATCATGAATTATGAATTGAATCATGAATCATGAATTGAATCATGAATCATGAATCATACATTGAATCATGAATCATGAATTGAATCATGAATCATGAATCATGAATTGAATCATGAATCATGAATCATGAATCATTAAATGAATCATAAATCATGAATCATGAATGGAATCATGAATCATGAATCATGAATCATGATTTGAGTCATGAATCATGAATCATGAATCGAATCATGAATCATGAATCATGAATCGAATCATGAATCATTAATCATGAATCATGAATCATGAATCATTAATCATGAATTAAATCATAAATCATGAATCATGAATCATGAATCATGAATCATGAATCATGAATTGAATCATGAATCATGAATCAAATCATGAATCATGAATCATGAATTATGAATCATGAATTGAATCATGAATCATGAATCATGAATTGAATCATAAATCATGAATCATGAATTGAATCATGAATCATGAATCATGAATCGAATCATGAATCATGAATTGAATCATGAATCATGAATAATGAATTGAATCATTAATCATGAATCATGAATTGAATCATGAATCATGAATTGAATATATTGAATCATGAATCATGAATCATGAATCATGAATTGAATCATGAATCATGAATCATGAATCATGAATCGAATCATGAATCAAGAATCAAGAATCAAATCATGAATCATGAATCATGAATTGAATCATGAATCATGAATCATGAATCGAATCATGAATCATGAATCAAATCATGAATCATGAATTGAATCATAAATCATGAATAGAATCATGAATAATGAATTGAATCATGAATCATGAAATGAATCATAAATCATGAATCATGAATCAAATCATAAATCATGAATCATGAATCATGAATTGAATCATGAATCATGAATCAAATCATTAATCATGAATCATGAATCGAATCATGAATCATGAATCATGAATTGAATCATGAATCATGAATCAAATCATTAATCATGAATCATGAATCATGAATCGAATCATGAATCATGAATCATGAATTAAATCATGAATCATGAATCATGAATCGAATCATGAATCATTAATCATGAATCATGAATCGAATCATGAATCATGAATCCTGAATTAAATCCTGAATCATGAATCAAATCATGAATCATGAATCATGAATTATGAATCATGAATTAAATCATGAATCATGAATCATGAATCATGAATCATGAATTGAATCATAAATCATGAATCATGAATCGAATCATGAATCATGAATCATGAATCATGAATTGAATCATGAATCATGAACTATGCATCATGAATTGAATCATGAATCTTGAATCATGAATCATGAATTATGCATCATGAATTGAATCATGAATCTTGAATCATGAATCATGAATTGAATCATGAATCATGAATCATGAATCATGAATTGAATCATGAATCATGAATCATGAATCGAATCATGAAACATGAATTGAATCATGAATCATGAATTGAGTCATTAATCATGAATCATGAATCATGAATCATGAATCATGAATTGAATCATGAATCATGAATTGAATTTTGAATCATGAATCATGAATCATGAATTATGAATCATGAATTGAATCATGAATCATGAATTGAATCATGAATCATGAATTGAATCATGAATTATGAATCGAATCATGAATCATGAATTGAATCATAAATTGAATCATAAATCATGAATAGAATCATGAATAATGAATTGAATCATGAATCATGAATTGAATCATGAATCATGAATTGAATCATGAATTATGAATCGAATCATGAATCATGAATTGAATCATAAATTGAATCATAAATCATGAATAGAATCATGAATAATGAATTGAATCATGAATCATGAATTGAATCATGAATCATGAATTGAATCATGAATTATGAATCGAATCATGAATCATGAATTGAATCATAAATTGAATCATAAATCATGAATAGAATCATGAATAATGAATTGAATCATGAATCATGAATTATGAATTGAATCATGAATCATGAATTGAATCATGAATCATGAATCATACATTGAATCATGAATCATGAATTGAATCATGAATCATGAATCATGAATTGAATCATGAATCATGAATCATGAATCATTAAATGAATCATAAATCATGAATCATGAATCGAATCATGAATCATGAATCATGAATCATGATTTGAGTCATGAATCATGAATCATGAATCGAATCATGAATCATGAATCATGAATCGAATCATGAATCATTAATCATGAATCATGAATCATGAATCATTAATCATGAATTAAATCATAAATCATGAATCATGAATCATGAATCATGAATCATGAATCATGAATTGAATCATGAATCATGAATCAAATCATGAATCATGAATCATGAATTATGAATCATGAATTGAATCATGAATCATGAATCATGAATTGAATCATAAATCATGAATCATGAATTGAATCATGAATCATGAATCATGAATCGAATCATGAATCATGAATTGAATCATGAATCATGAATAATGAATTGAATCATTAATCATGAATCATGAATCATGAATTGAATCATGAATCATGAATTGAATATTGAATCATGAATCATGAATCATGAATCATGAATTGAATCATGAATCATGAATCATGAATCATGAATCGAATCATGAATCAAGAATCAAGAATCAAATCATGAATCATGAATCATGAATTGAATCATGAATCATGAATCATGAATCGAATCATGAATCATGAATCAAATCATGAATCATGAATTGAATCATAAATCATGAATAGAATCATGAATAATGAATTGAATCATGAATCATGAAATGAATCATAAATCATGAATCATGAATCAAATCATAAATCATGAATCATGAATCATGAATTGAATCATGAATCATGAATCAAATCATTAATCATGAATCATGAATCGAATCATGAATCATGAATCATGAATTGAATCATGAATCATGAATCAAATCATTAATCATGAATCATGAATCATGAATCGAATCATGAATCATGAATCATGAATTAAATCATGAATCATGAATCATGAATCGAATCATGAATCATTAATCATGAATCATGAATCGAATCATGAATCATGAATCCTGAATTAAATCCTGAATCATGAATCAAATCATGAATCATGAATCATGAATTATGAATCATGAATTAAATCATGAATCATGAATCATGAATCATGAATCATGAATTGAATCATAAATCATGAATCATGAATCGAATCATGAATCATGAATCATGAATCATGAATCATGAATTGAATCATGAATCATGAACTATGCATCATGAATTGAATCATGAATCTTGAATCATGAATCATGAATTATGCATCATGAATTGAATCATGAATCTTGAATCATGAATCATGAATTGAATCATGAATCATGAATCATGAATCATGAATTGAATCATGAATCATGAATCATGAATCGAATCATGAAACATGAATTGAATCATGAATCATGAATTGAGTCATTAATCATGAATCATGAATCATGAATCATGAATCATGAATTGAATCATGAATCATGAATTGAATTTTGAATCATGAATCATGAATCATGAATTATGAATCATGAATTGAATCATGAATCATGAATTGAATCATGAATCATGAATTGAATCATGAATTATGAATCGAATCATGAATCATGAATTGAATCATAAATTGAATCATAAATCATGAATAGAATCATGAATAATGAATTGAATCATGAATCATGAATTGAATCATGAATCATGAATTGAATCATGAATTATGAATCGAATCATGAATCATGAATTGAATCATAAATTGAATCATAAATCATGAATAGAATCATGAATAATGAATTGAATCATGAATCATGAATCATGAATTGAATCATGAATCATGAATTGAATCATGAATCATGAATCATACATTGAATCATGAATCATGAATTGAATCATGAATCATGAATCATGAATTGAATCATGAATCATGAATCATGAATCATTAAATGAATCATAAATCATGAATCATGAATCGAATCATGAATCATGAATCATGATTTGAGTCATGAATCATGAATCATGAATCGAATCATGAATCATGAATTATGAATTGAATCATAAATCATGAATCATGAATCATGAATTATGAATTGAATCATGAATCATGAATCAAATCATGAATCATGAATCATGAATCATGAATTGAATCATGAATCATGAATCATGAATTGAATCATGAATCATGAATCATGAATTAAATCATGAATCATGAATCATGAATCATGAATCGAATCATGAATCATTAATCATGAATCATGAATCATGAATCGAATCATGAACCATGAATCATAAATCATGAATCATGAATTGAATCATAAATCATGAATCATGAATCGAATCATGAATCATGAATCATGAATTGAATCATGAATCATGAATTATGCATCATGAATTGAATCATGAATCTTGAATCATGAATCATGAATTGAATCATGAATCATGAATTGAATCATGAATCATGAATCATGAATTGAATCATGAATCATGAATCATGAATCGAATCATGAAACATGAATTGAATCATGAATCATGAATCATGAATTGAGTCATTAATCATGAATCATGAATCATGAATCATGAATTGAATCATGAATCATGAATTGAATCTTGAATCATTAATCATGAATCATGAATCATTTATTGAATCATGAATCATGAATCTTGAATCGAATCATGAATCATGAATCAAATCATGAATCATGAATTGAATCATAAATTGAATCATAAATCATGAATAGAATCAAGAATAATGAATTGAATCATGAATCATGAATCATACATTGAATCATGAATCATGAATTGAATCATGAATCATGAATCATGAATCATGAATTGAATCATGAATCATGAATCATGAATCATGAATTGAATCATAAATCATGAATCATGAATCGAATCATGAATCATGAATCATGAATCATGAATCATGAATCATGAATTGAATCATAAATCATGAATCATGAATCGAATCATAATTCATGAATCATGATTTGAGTCATGAATCATGAATCATGAATCGAATCATAAATCATGAATTATGAATCATGAATCATGAATTAAATCATGAATCATGAATCAAATCATGATTCATGAATCATGAATTGAATCATGAATCATGAATCATGAATTGAATCATGAATCATGAATCATGAATTAAATCATGAATCATAAATCATGAATCGAATCATGAATCATGAATCGAATCATGAATCATGAATCGAATCATGAATCATGAATCATGAATCATGAATCATGAATTGAATCATGAATCATGAATCATAAATCGAATCATGAATCATAAATCGAATCATGAATCATGAATTGAATCAGGATTCGAATCATGAATCATGAATCATTAATTGAACCATTAATCATGAATGATGAATCATGAATCATGAATTGAATCATGAATCATGAATCATGAATTAAATCATGAATCATGAATCGAATCATGAATCATTAATCATGAATCATGAATTGAATCATGAATCATGAATCATGAATTAAATCATGAATCATGAATCGAATCATGAATCATTAATCATGAATCATGAATCATGAATCATGAATCATGAATCATTAATCATGAATTAAATCATGAATCATGAATCATGAATTGAATCATGAATCATGAATCATTAATAGAATCATGAATTATGAATCGAATCATAAATCATGAATCATGAATCATGAATCATAAATCATGAATTGAATCATGAATCATGAATCAAATCATGAATCATGAATCATGAATTATGAATCATGAATTGAATCATGAATCATGAATCATGAATCATGAATCATGAATCATGAAATGAATCATAAATTATGAATCATGAATCATGAATCATGAATTGAATCATGAATCATGAATTATGCATCATGAATTGAATCATGATTCATGAATCATAAATTGAATCATGAATCATGAATCATGAATTTAATTAGGAATCATGAATCATAAATCGAATCATGAATCATGAATTGAATCATGAATCATGAATCATGAATCATGAATCATGAATCATGAATCATGAATTGAATCATAAATCATCAATCATGAATCGAATCATAAATCATGATTCATGAATCATGAATCATGAATTGAATCATGAATCATGAATCATGAATCATGAATCATGAATCGAATCATGAATCATTAATCATGAATCATGAATCATGAATCATTAATCATGAATTAAATCATGAATCATAAATCATGAATCATGAATCATGAATCATGAATCATGAATCATGAATCATGAATCAAATCATAAATCATGAATCATGAATCATGAATCATGAATCATGAATTGAATCATGAATCATGAATCAAATCATGAATCATGAATCATGAATTATGAATCATGAATTGAATCATGAATCATGAATCATGAATAGAATCATGAATAATGAATTGAATCATGAATCATGAATTGAATCATAAATCATGAATCATGAATCGAATCATAAATCATGAATCATGAATCATGAATTGAATCATGAATCATAAATCATGAATCAAATCATTAATCATGAATCATGAATCGAATCATGAATCATGAATCATGAATTGAATCATGAATCATGAATCAAATCATTAATCATGAATCATGAATCGAATCATGAATCATGAATCATGAATTAAATCATGAATCATGAATCATGAATCGAATCATGAATCATTAATCATGAATCATGAATCATGAATCGAATCATGAATCATATATCCTGAATTAAATCCTGAATCATGAATCAAATCATGAATCATGAATCATGAATTATGAATCATGAATTGAATCATGAATCATGAATTATGAATCATGAATTGAATCATGAATCATGAATCATGAATCATGAATCATGAATTGAATCATAAATCATGAATCATGAATCGAATCATGAATCATGAATCATGAATCATGAATTGAATCATGAATCATGAACTATGCATCATGAATTGAATCATGAATCATGAATCATGAATTGAATCATGAATCATGAATCATGAATCGAATCATGAAACATGAATTGAATCATGAATCATGAATCATGAATTGAGTCATTAATCATGAATCATGAATCATGAATCATGAATTGAATCATGAATCATGAATTGAATCTTGAATCATGAATCATGAATCATGAATCATGAATCATGAATTGAATCATGAATCATGAATTAAATCATAAATTGAATCATAAATCATGAATAGAATCATGAATAATGAATTGAATCATGAATCATGAATTGAATCATGAATCATGAATCATACATTGAATCATGAATCATGAATTGAATCATGAATCATGAATCATGAATCATGAATTGAATCATGAATCATGAATCATGAATCATGAATTGAATCATAAATCATGAATCATGAATCGAATCATGAATCATGAATCATGAATCATGATTTGAGTCATGAATCATGAATCATGAATCGAATCATGAATCATGAATTATGAATTGAATCATGAATCATGAATCAAATCATGAATCATGAATCATGAATCATGAATTGAATCATGAATCATGAATCATGAATTGAATCATGAATCATGAATCATGAATTAAATTTATGAATCATGAATCATGAATCATGAATCATGAATCGAATCATGAATCATGAATCAAGAATCATGAATCATGAATCGAATCATGAATCATGAATTGAATCATGAATCATGAATCATAAATTGAATCATGAATCATGAAGTGAATCAGGATTCGAATCATGAATTATGAATCATTAATTGAATCATGAATCATGAATCATGAATCATGAATTGAATCATGAATCATGAATCATGAATTAAATCATGAATCATGAATCATCATCATCATCATCATCATCATCATTTATTTATATAGCGCCAACATATTCCGTAGCGCTTTACAATTGGGGACAAACGTAATAAACTAATAAACAAACTGGGTAAAACAGACAAAGAGGTGAGAAGGCCCTGCTCGCAAGCTTACAATCTATGGGACAATGGGAGATTGACACATGAGGTTAAGTATACATTTTGCATCTTGGCCCAGCCAGACTGCAAAGGTAGGGTGACTCATAAGCTAAATGATCCTGTCACACAACAATGTTGGTCCGGGGGTAGTTGTCTTGTGTGAAATTGTGTAACAGGCTAAAGGTGTCTGAATCATGAATCGAATCATGAATCATGAATCAAGAATCATGAATCATGAATCGAATCATGAATCATGAATTGAATCATGAATCATGAATCATAAATTGAATCATGAATCATGAAGTGAATCAGGATTCGAATCATGAATTATGAATCATTAATTGAATCATGAATCATGAATCATGAATCATGAATTGAATCATGAATCATGAATCATGAATTAAATCATGAATCATGAATCATCATCATCATCATCATCATCATCATTTATTTATATAGCGCCAACATATTCCGTAGCGCTTTACAATTGGGGACAAACGTAATAAACTAATAAACAAACTGGGTAAAACAGACAAAGAGGTGAGAAGGCCCTGCTCGCAAGCTTACAATCTATGGGACAATGGGAGATTGACACATGAGGTTAAGTATACATTTTGCATCTTGGCCCAGCCAGACTGCAAAGGTAGGGTGACTCATAAGCTAAATGATCCTGTCACACAACAATGTTGGTCCGGGGGTAGTTGTCTTGTGTGAAATTGTGTAACAGGCTAAAGGTAGTGAGGTTAAGATGGTGGTTGAGGAATATTATAAGCTTGTCTGAATAGGTAGGTTTTCAGAGAACGCTTGAAAGTTTGTAGAACAGAGGAGAGTCTTATTGTGCGAGGGAGAGAGTTCCATAGAGTGGGTGCAGCCCGAAAAAAGTCCTGTAACCGGGAATGGGAGGATGTAATGAGGGTGGATGAGAGACGCAGATCTTTTGCAGAACGGAGTTGCCGAGTTGGGAGATATTTTGAGACAAGAGAGGAGATGTATGTTGGTGCAGCTTTGTTGATGGCCTTGTAGGTTAGTAAAAGTATTTTATATTGGATTCGGTAGAAGACAGGCAGCCAGTGTAGAGACATACAGAGTGATTCAACAGAGGAATAGCTATTTGCAAGGAAAATCAGTCTTGCCGAAGCATGCAAAATAGATTTTAGGGGTTTGAGTCTGTTTTTGGGAAGACCAGTAAGGAGGGAATTGCAATAGTCAATGCGGGAGATGATTAGTGCATGAATTAAGGTTTTAGCAGTGTCTTGTGTGAGATATGTGCGTATTCTGGAAATGTTCTTTAGATGTATGTAACATGATTTAGATATAGAGTCAATGTGGGGAACAAAGGATAGGCGTGAATCAAGGATTACACCTAGGCAGCGAGCTTGTGGGGTGGGATTTATGGTCATGTTATCAACAGAGATAGAAATGTCAGGTATGCTCTTGTTGGCGGGTGGGAATATTATTAACTCTGTTTTAGAAAGATTAAGTTTGAGTTGACGAGAGGACATCCAAGATGAAATGGCAGAAAGACAGTCAGTTACACGGGACAACACAGATGTCGAGATATCAGGAGAGGATAGATAGATTTGGGTATCATCCGCATAGAGATGATACTGAAAGCCAAAGGAACTTATTAGATTTCCAAGAGAAGCGGTATAGATAGAGAACAGCAGAGGACCTAGCACCGAGCCTTGTGGTACTCCAACTGATAGGGGAAGCGGAGCAGATGTGGCTCCAGAGAAATTAACAGTGAAAGAGCGATTAGAGAGGTAAGATGAGAACCAGGATAGAACTGTGTCTTGAAGACCTAGGGATTGCAGCGTTTGTATGAGAAGAGAGTGGTCAACGGTGTCAAATGCAGCCGAGAGATCAAGGAGAATTAGGAGAGAGTAATGGCGTTCAGTCTTAGCAGTGATCAGATCATTAACAACCTTGGTCAGCGCAGTCTCTGTGGAGTGTTGAGAACGAAAGCCAGACTGAAGAGGATCCAACAGGTTGTTTGCGGAAAGAAAGCGTGTGAGGCGAGTGTAGGCAAGTCTCTCTAGAAGCTTGGAGGGGCAAGGGAGCTGAGAGATGGGACGGTAATTTGAGAGAGAGTTTGGGTCGGAGTTTTGTTTTTTTAGAATAGGAGTAATCACTGCATGCTTGTATAGTGATGGAAAGATGCCAGTAGAGAGTGAGAGATTACAGATTTGAGTTAGAGGTGAAATGAGCACAGAAGACAGGGATCTACCAATTTGCGAGGGAATAGGATCAAGAGGACAGGAGGTAGAGTAGGAAGATAAGAAGAGCGTAGAAATTTCCTCTTCATTTGTGGGGTCAAATGAAGAAAGGGTGTCAGAGGGTAGTGGGAAGGAAATGAGCTGATGGCTTGTTGAGGAGGAGGATACCATTTCTAGTCTGATCTTGTCAATCTTGTCCTTGAAGTAGGAAGCAAGATCCTGAGCACTGATAGTAGATGGAGGGTTCGGGGTGGGAGGATTGAGAAGATGATTAAATGTATTGAAAAGGCGTTTGGGGTTAGAAGCCTGAGCATAGATAAGAGATTGAAAGTATGTTTGTTTTGCAGTGTCCAGAGCATTTCGATAGGAGTGGTAGACAGAAGTATATGTGAAGAAGTCATTAGAGCTTCGAGATTTACGCCAGTGACGTTCTGCTTTACGGGACAGTTTTTGAAGATTTCGTGTTGCTTTGGTGTGCCACGGTTGACATCGAAGTCGACGTGTAGTATGAAGTGTCGCTGGAGCCACTTGATCAAGGGCCGTTGCTAAGGTTAGGTGAAAATGAGGTACTGCCATCTCAGGGGATGAGAATGTAGAGATAGGGGAGAGAAGGTGTTGGAGAGAGGTGGAAAATTGTTGAAGATTAATAGAATTAAGATTTCTACGAGTATGAGGAGGCTTGGTAGAGTTAGACAGTAGAGAGGTTAGAGCAGTGGGGGTGAGAGTGTAGCTGATAAGGTGATGATCCGAGAGGGGGAAGGGTGTATTAATAAAATTAGAAACTGAGCATAGTCTAGAGAAAACAAGATCAAGGCAGTGGCCATCCTTATGAGTAGATGATTCAATCCACTGGGAGAGGTCAAGTGAGGATGTTAGAGAGAGTAGTTTGGAAGCAGCTTTGGAAGGTGGGTTATCAATGGGGATGTTGAAGTCACCCATGATGATGGTGGGGATGTCTGAAGATAAGAAGTGAGGGAGCCATGCAGAGAAATCCTCAATAAATTGTTGGTGTGCTCCAGGGGGACGATAGATCACCGCAACACGTAGGGAGAATGGATTAAAAATGCGAATAGCATGTACTTCAAAAGATGTGAACGTGAGTGATGGGACATTTGGTAGAACGGTGTATGTGCACTGTGGGGAGAGAAGTAGTCCAACCCCACCTCCTTGTCTGCCTTCAGGTCTGGAGGTGTGGGTGAGATGGAGGCCACCATGTGAAAGTGCTGCAGGTGAGGCAGTGTCTGATTGCATGAGCCATGTTTCTGTTATTGCCAGAAGGTTGAGGTTTTTTGAGAGGAAGAGATCATGAACGGAGGTAAGTTTGTTACAAACAGATCGTGCATTCCAAAGGGCACATTTAAAGGACTTGGGAAGAGAGGGTAGACAGGTGATGTGTTTGAGGTTTGCTATAGAACGGTAGTGTTCTGATGTATGTGTGTGTGAGGAGTGTGGGGGACCTGGATTAGGTGATATATCACCAGCTAATAGAAGCAGAGTGAGCGAAAGATAGGCAAGGGGATTGTAAGATGTGTGGCCTTTTATTTTCTGGCGACAGGTGGAGGCTGTACTTGTTAGAGATAATAAATAGGACAACAGTTCATGGGTGTTAAATAGAGGTGAGTGGAGTAATGCAGGTGCAATATGAACAAATTTGTGTGTTGGTGGAGGGGTGAAAGATGACACAGTCCTAAAGATCATGCCATGAAATGAGACTAAGAAAAGCAATTTGTGAAACATTGTGATAAAAGGGGTAAAAGCAAAAAGCAAGGGTATTTTAAGAATTACCTCTTAGCAGTCTTCCATATAAATAGACAAGTAGTGCAGAAATAGGCTGTGGCAGATGTTGCTTATTGCTGGGAGTAAAAGCAAGTCAAATGTAGTCCAATGTTTGTCCAACTGTGTTGTCTAACTGTGCATTTTCGTCCACTTTGTGAGAAAATCCCACTTAGTGCAGAAATCACACACGTCTAACCCCACATACGTCTCCCCATAGAATGAAGCTAAGATGTAGTCAGTCTAATTTAGGAATACACTACAGATGTGCTAATTGGTCAGCTAATCAAAGGAAAAGAAAACATTTGTGGGAAAGGATAGAGGCCAGATACCTATCATAAATTAGGCAGCAATAAAAGACTGTGCCAACCTAAGTTTAAACAGATAACAGTTTCCTATAACATACTTAAACACAGATTGCAGGGATGAAATTCACAGAATAATGATCAGAGTAGTAGTAGTAGCAGCATGGATGAACATACTTAAACACAGATTGCAGGGATGAAATTCACAGAATAATGATCAGAGTAGTAGTAGTAGCAGCATGGATGAACATACTTAAACACAGATTGCAGGGATGAAATTCACAGAATAATGATCAGAGTAGTAGTAGTAGCAGCATGGATGAACATACTTAAACACAGATTGCAGGGATGAAATTCACAGAATAATGATCAGAGTAGTAGTAGTAGCAGCATGGATGAACATACCTGAAGATGAAAAGAGAAGAGAAAGATGAGGATTAGTTGCTGTGTTGTCTAACTGTGCATTTTCGTCCACTTTGTGAGAAAATCCCACTTAGTGCAGAAATCACACACGTCTAACCCCACATACGTCTCCCCATAGAATGAAGCTAAGATGTAGTCAGTCTAATTTAGGAATACACTACAGATGTGCTAATTGGTCAGCTAATCAAAGGAAAAGAAAACATTTGTGGGAAAGGATAGAGGCCAGATACCTATCATAAATTAGGCAGCAATAAAAGACTGTGCCAACCTAAGTTTAAACAGATAACAGTTTCCTATAACATACTTAAACACAGATTGCAGGGATGAAATTCACAGAATAATGATCAGAGTAGTAGTAGTAGCAGCATGGATGAACATACTTAAACACAGATTGCAGGGATGAAATTCACAGAATAATGATCAGAGTAGTAGTAGTAGCAGCATGGATGAACATACTTAAACACAGATTGCAGGGATGAAATTCACAGAATAATGATCAGAGTAGTAGTAGTAGCAGCATGGATGAACATACTTAAACACAGATTGCAGGGATGAAATTCACAGAATAATGATCAGAGTAGTAGTAGTAGCAGCATGGATGAACATACTTAAACACAGATTGCAGGGATGAAATTCACAGAATAATGATCAGAGTAGTAGTAGTAGCAGCATGGATGAACATACTTAAACACAGATTGCAGGGATGAAATTCACAGAATAATGATCAGAGTAGTAGTAGTAGCAGCATGGATGAACATACTTAAACACAGATTGCAGGGATGAAATTCACAGAATAATGATCAGAGTAGTAGTAGTAGCAGCATGGATGAACATACTTAAACACAGATTGCAGGGATGAAATTCACAGAATAATGATCAGAGTAGTAGTAGTAGCAGCATGGATGAACATACCTGAAGATGAAAAGAGAAGAGAAAGATGAGGATTAGTTGCTGTGTTGTCTAACTGTGCATTTTCGTCCACTTTGTGAGAAAATCCCACTTAGTGCAGAAATCACACACGTCTAACCCCACATACGTCTCCCCATAGAATGAAGCTAAGATGTAGTCAGTCTAATTTAGGAATACATGAATCTAATCATGAATCATTAATCATGAATCATGAATCATGAATTGAATCATGCATCATGAATCATTAATTGAATCATGAATTATGAATCGAATCATAAATCATGAATCATGAATCATGAATCATGAATTGAATCATGAATCATGAATCAAATCATGAATCATGAATCATGAATTATGAATCATGAATTGAATCATGAATCATGAATCATGAATTGAATCATAAATCATGAATCATGAATTGAATCATGAATCATGAATCATGAATCGAATCATGAATCATGAATTGAATCATGAATAATGAATCATGAATTGAATCATTAATCATGAATCATGAATTGAATCATGAATCATGAATTGAATCTTGAATCATGAATCATGAATCATGAATCATGAATTGAATCATGAATCATGAATTGAATCATTAATCATGAATCATGAATCGAATCATGAATCAAGAATCATGAATCAAATCATGAATCATGAATCATGAATTGAATCATGAATCATGAATCAAATCATGAATCATGAATCATGAATTATAAATCATGAATTGAATCATGAATCATGAATTATGAATCATGAATTGAATCATGAATCATGAATCATGAATTGAATCATGAATCATGAATCATGAATCGAATCATGAATCATGAATTGAATCATGAATAATGAATCATGAATTGAATCATTAATCATGAATCATGAATTGAATCATGAATCATGAATTGAATCTTGAATCATGAATCATGAATCATGAATTGAATCATGAATCATGAATTGAATCATTAATCATGAATCATGAATCGAATCATGAATCAAGAATCATGAATCAAATCATGAATCATGAATCATGAATTGAATCATGAATCATGAATCAAATCATGAATCATGAATCATGAATTATAAATCATGAATTGAATCATGAATCATGAATTATGAATCATGAATTGAATCATGAATCATGAATCATGAATCATGAATTGAATCATATATTATGAATCATGAATCATGAATCATGAATTGAATCATAAATCATGAATTATGCATCATGAATTTAATCATGATTCATGAATCATGAATTGAATCATGAATCATGCATCATGAATCTTGAATCATGAATCATGAATTGAATCATGAATTATGAATTGAATCATGAATCATGAATTGAATCATAAATCATGAATCATGAATCGAATCATAAATCATGATTCATGAATCATGAATCATGAATTGAATCATTAATCATGAATCATGAATCGAATCATGAATCATGAATCGAATCATGAATCATGAATCATAAATTAAATCATGAATCATGAATCGAATCATGAACCAGTAATCAAGAATCATGAATCGAATCATGAATCATGAATCATGAATCATGAATCATGAATCATTAATCATGAAATAAATCATGAATCATAAATCATGAATTATGAATCATGAATTGAATCATGAATCATGAATCATGAATCATGAATCATGAATTGAATCATAAATCATGAATCATGAATTGAATCATGAATCATGAATCATGAATCGAATCATGAATCATGAATTGAATCATGAATCATGAATCATGAATTGAATCATTAATCATGAATCATGAATTGAATCATGAATCACGAATCATGAATCGAATCATGAAACATGAATTGAATCTCGAATCATGAATCATGAATCATGAATCATGAATTGAATCATGAATCATGAATCATGAATTGAGTCATTAATCATGAATCATGAATCATGAATCATGAATTGAATCATGAATCATGAATTGAATCTCGAATCATGAATCATGAATCATGAATCATGAATTGAATCATGAATCATGAA
Organism: Mixophyes fleayi; assembly: GCF_038048845.1. Classification (NCBI taxonomy): domain Eukaryota; kingdom Metazoa; phylum Chordata; class Amphibia; order Anura; family Limnodynastidae; genus Mixophyes; species Mixophyes fleayi. The sequence goes on from NW_027448553.1 coordinate 213,338, forward strand.
TCATGAATTGAATCATGAATCATGAATCGAATCATGAATCATGAATTGAATCATGTATTGAATCATAAATCGTGACTAGAATCATGAATAATGAATTGATTCATTAATCATGAATCATACATTGAATCATGAATCATGAATTGAATCATGAATCATGAATCATGAATCATGAATTGAATCATGAATCATGAATCATGAATCATGAATTAAATGATAAATCATGAATCATGAATCGAATCATGAATCATGAATCATGAATCATGATTTGAGTCATGAATCATGAATCAAATCATTAATCATGAATCATGAATCATGAATTGAATCATGAATCATGAATCATGAATCATGAATCATGAATTGAATCATGAATCATGAATCAAATCATTAATCATGAATCATGAGTCATGAATTGAATCATGAATCATGAATCGAATCATGAATCATGAATCATGAATTGAATCATGAATCATGAATCATAAATCGAATCATGAATCATGAATTGAATCAGGATTCGAATTATGAATCATGAATCATTAATTGAATCATGAATCATGAATCATGAATCATGAATTGAATCATGAATCATGAATCATTAATCATTAATCATGAATTAAATCATGAATCATGAATCATGAATTGAATCATGAATCATGAATCATTAATTGAATCATGAATCATGAATCAAATCATAAATCATGAATCATGAATCATGAATCATGAATTGAATCATGAATCATGAATCAAATCATGAATCATGAATCATGAATTATAAATCATGAATTGAATCATGAATCATGAATCATGAATTGAATCATAAATCATGAATCATGAATTGAATCATGAATCATGAATCATGAATCGAATCATGAATCATGAATTGAATTAATGAATCATGAATAATGAATTGAATCATGAATCATGAATCATGAATTGAATCATGAATCATGAATTGAATCTTGAATCATGAATCATGAATCATGAATCATGAATTGAATCATGAATCATGAATCATGAATTGAATCATGAATCATGAATCATGAATCGAATCATGAATCAAGAATCATGAATCAAATCATGAATCATGAATCATGAATTGAATCATGAATCATGAATCATGAATCGAATCATGAATCATGAATCATGAATTGAATCATAAATCATGAATAGAATCATGAATAATGAATTAAATCATGAATCATGAATCATGAATCATGAATTGAATCATAAATCATGAATCATGAATCGAATCATAAATCATGAATCATGAATCATGAATTGAATCATGAATCATGAATCATGAATCAAATCATTAATCATGAATCATGAATCGAATCATGAATCATGAATTGAATCATGAATCATGAATCAAATCATTAATCATGAATCATGAATCATGAATCGAATCATGAATCATGAATCATGAATTAAATCATGAATCATGAATCATGAATCGAATCATGAATCATTAATCATGAATCATGAATCGAATCATGAATCATGAATCATGAATTGAATCCTGAATCATGAATCAAATCATGAATCATGAATCATGAATTGAATCATGAATTGAATCATGAATCATGAATCATGAATCATGAATCATGAATTGAATCATAAATCATGAATCATGAATCGAATCATGAATCATGAATCATGAATCATGAATCATGAATTGAATCATGAATCATGAATTATGCATCATGAATCATGAATAATGCATCATGAATTGAATCATGATTCATGAATCATGAATCATGAATCATGAATCATGAATCATGAATTATATCATGAATCATGATTCATAAATCGAATCATGAATTGAATCATGAATCATGAATCTTGAATCATGAATCATGAATTGAATCATGAATCATGTATTGAATCATGAATCATGAATCATGAATTGAATCATAAATCATGAATCATGAATCGAATCATAAATCAAGATCCATGAATCATGAATTGAATCATGAATCATGAATCATGAATCAAATCATTAATCATGAATCATGAATCATGAATCAAATCATGAATCATGAATCATAAATTAAATCATGAATCATGAATCGAATCATGAATCATTAATCATGAATCATGAATCATGAATCGAATCATGAATCATGAATTGAATCATGAATCATGAATCATTGATTGAATCATGAATCATGAATTGAATCATAAATCATGAATCATGAATCATGAATCATGAATTGAATCATGAATCATTAATCAAATCATGAATCATGAATCATGAATTATGAATCATGAATTGAATCATGAATCATGAATCATGAATCATGAATTGAATCATAAATCATGAATCATGAAAAATGAATCATGAATTGAATCATAAATCATGAATCATGAATTGAATCATGAATCATGAATCGAATCATGAATCATGAATTGAATCATGAATCATGAATCATGAATTGAATCATGAATCATGAATCATGAATTGAATCATGAATCATGATTCATAAATCGAATCATGAATCATGAATTGAATCATGAATCGAATCATGAATTGTGTCATGAATCATTATTTAAATCATGAATCATTAATTGAATCATGAATCATGAATCATACATTGAATCATGAATCATGAATTATGAATCATGAATTGAATCATGAATCATGAATTATGAATCATGAATTGAATCATGAATCATGAATAATGAATCATGAATCATGAATTGAATCATGAATCATGAATCAAGAATCATGAATTGAATCATGAATTGAATCATGAATCATGAATCATGAATTGAATCATGAATCATGAATTGAAGCATGAATCATGAATTGAATCATGAATCATGAATCATGAATTGAATCATGAATCATGAATCATGAATTGAATCATGAATCATGAATCATGAATTGAATCATGAATCATAAATCAAATCATGAATTATGAATTGAATAATGAATCATGAATCTTGAATCATGAATCATGAATTGAATCATGAATCATGAATTGAATCATGAATCATGAATCATGAATCATGAATTGAATCATAAATCATGAATCATGAATCAAATCATAAATCATGAATCATGAATCAAATCAGTAATCATGAATCATAATTCGAATCATGAATCAAGAATCATGAATTGAATCATGAATCATGAATCAAATCATTAATCATGAATCATGAATCATGAATCGAATCATGAATCATGAATCATGAATTAAATCATGAATCATGAATCATTAATCGAATCATGAATCATGAATCATGAATCATGAATCATTAATCATGAATTAAATCATGAATCATGAATCATTAATTGAATCATGAATCATGAATCGAATCATGAATCATGAATCATGAATCATGAATCATGAATCATGAATCATGAATAATGAATTGAATCATGAATCATGAATCGAAACATGAATCATGAATCATTAATCATTAATCATGAATTAAATCATGAATCATGAATCATGAATTGAATCATGAATCATGAATCATTAATTGAATCATGAATCATGAATCGAATCATAAATCATGAATCATGAATCATGAATCATGAATCATGAATTGAATCATGAATCATGAATCAAATCATGAATCATGAATCATGAATTATGAATCATGAATTGAATCGTGAATCATGAATTATGAATCATGAATCGAATCATGAATCATGAATCGAATCATGAATCATGAATCATAAATTAAATCATGAATCATGAATCGAATCATGAACCAGTAATCAAGAATCATGAATCGAATCATGAATCATGAATCATGAATCATGAATCATGAATCATTAATCATGAAATAAATCATGAATCATAAATCATGAATTATGAATCATGAATTGAATCATGAATCATGAATCATGAATCATGAATCATGAATTGAATCATAAATCATGAATCATGAATTGAATCATGAATCATGAATCATGAATCGAATCATGAATCATGAATTGAATCATGAATCATGAATCATGAATTGAATCATTAATCATGAATCATGAATTGAATCATGAATCACGAATCATGAATCGAATCATGAAACATGAATTGAATCTCGAATCATGAATCATGAATCATGAATCATGAATTGAATCATGAATCATGAATCATGAATTGAGTCATTAATCATGAATCATGAATCATGAATCATGAATTGAATCATGAATCATGAATTGAATCTCGAATCATGAATCATGAATCATGAATCATGAATTGAATCATGAATCATGAATCATGAATTGAATCATGAATCATGAATCGAATCATGAATCATGAATTGAATCATGTATTGAATCATAAATCGTGACTAGAATCATGAATAATGAATTGATTCATTAATCATGAATCATACATTGAATCATGAATCATGAATTGAATCATGAATCATGAATCATGAATCATGAATTGAATCATGAATCATGAATCATGAATCATGAATTAAATGATAAATCATGAATCATGAATCGAATCATGAATCATGAATCATGAATCATGATTTGAGTCATGAATCATGAATCAAATCATTAATCATGAATCATGAATCATGAATTGAATCATGAATCATGAATCATGAATCATGAATCATGAATTGAATCATGAATCATGAATCAAATCATTAATCATGAATCATGAGTCATGAATTGAATCATGAATCATGAATCGAATCATGAATCATGAATCATGAATTGAATCATGAATCATGAATCATAAATCGAATCATGAATCATGAATTGAATCAGGATTCGAATTATGAATCATGAATCATTAATTGAATCATGAATCATGAATCATGAATCATGAATTGAATCATGAATCATGAATCATTAATCATTAATCATGAATTAAATCATGAATCATGAATCATGAATTGAATCATGAATCATGAATCATTAATTGAATCATGAATCATGAATCAAATCATAAATCATGAATCATGAATCATGAATCATGAATTGAATCATGAATCATGAATCAAATCATGAATCATGAATCATGAATTATAAATCATGAATTGAATCATGAATCATGAATCATGAATTGAATCATAAATCATGAATCATGAATTGAATCATGAATCATGAATCATGAATCGAATCATGAATCATGAATTGAATTAATGAATCATGAATAATGAATTGAATCATGAATCATGAATCATGAATTGAATCATGAATCATGAATTGAATCTTGAATCATGAATCATGAATCATGAATCATGAATTGAATCATGAATCATGAATCATGAATTGAATCATGAATCATGAATCATGAATCGAATCATGAATCAAGAATCATGAATCAAATCATGAATCATGAATCATGAATTGAATCATGAATCATGAATCATGAATCGAATCATGAATCATGAATCATGAATTGAATCATAAATCATGAATAGAATCATGAATAATGAATTAAATCATGAATCATGAATCATGAATCATGAATTGAATCATAAATCATGAATCATGAATCGAATCATAAATCATGAATCATGAATCATGAATTGAATCATGAATCATGAATCATGAATCAAATCATTAATCATGAATCATGAATCGAATCATGAATCATGAATTGAATCATGAATCATGAATCAAATCATTAATCATGAATCATGAATCATGAATCGAATCATGAATCATGAATCATGAATTAAATCATGAATCATGAATCATGAATCGAATCATGAATCATTAATCATGAATCATGAATCGAATCATGAATCATGAATCATGAATTGAATCCTGAATCATGAATCAAATCATGAATCATGAATCATGAATTGAATCATGAATTGAATCATGAATCATGAATCATGAATCATGAATCATGAATTGAATCATAAATCATGAATCATGAATCGAATCATGAATCATGAATCATGAATCATGAATCATGAATTGAATCATGAATCATGAATTATGCATCATGAATCATGAATAATGCATCATGAATTGAATCATGATTCATGAATCATGAATCATGAATCATGAATCATGAATCATGAATTATATCATGAATCATGATTCATAAATCGAATCATGAATTGAATCATGAATCATGAATCTTGAATCATGAATCATGAATTGAATCATGAATCATGTATTGAATCATGAATCATGAATCATGAATTGAATCATAAATCATGAATCATGAATCGAATCATAAATCAAGATCCATGAATCATGAATTGAATCATGAATCATGAATCATGAATCAAATCATTAATCATGAATCATGAATCATGAATCAAATCATGAATCATGAATCATAAATTAAATCATGAATCATGAATCGAATCATGAATCATTAATCATGAATCATGAATCATGAATCGAATCATGAATCATGAATTGAATCATGAATCATGAATCATTGATTGAATCATGAATCATGAATTGAATCATAAATCATGAATCATGAATCATGAATCATGAATTGAATCATGAATCATTAATCAAATCATGAATCATGAATCATGAATTATGAATCATGAATTGAATCATGAATCATGAATCATGAATCATGAATTGAATCATAAATCATGAATCATGAAAAATGAATCATGAATTGAATCATAAATCATGAATCATGAATTGAATCATGAATCATGAATCGAATCATGAATCATGAATTGAATCATGAATCATGAATCATGAATTGAATCATGAATCATGAATCATGAATTGAATCATGAATCATGATTCATAAATCGAATCATGAATCATGAATTGAATCATGAATCGAATCATGAATTGTGTCATGAATCATTATTTAAATCATGAATCATTAATTGAATCATGAATCATGAATCATACATTGAATCATGAATCATGAATTATGAATCATGAATTGAATCATGAATCATGAATTATGAATCATGAATTGAATCATGAATCATGAATAATGAATCATGAATCATGAATTGAATCATGAATCATGAATCAAGAATCATGAATTGAATCATGAATTGAATCATGAATCATGAATCATGAATTGAATCATGAATCATGAATTGAAGCATGAATCATGAATTGAATCATGAATCATGAATCATGAATTGAATCATGAATCATGAATCATGAATTGAATCATGAATCATGAATCATGAATTGAATCATGAATCATAAATCAAATCATGAATTATGAATTGAATAATGAATCATGAATCTTGAATCATGAATCATGAATTGAATCATGAATCATGAATTGAATCATGAATCATGAATCATGAATCATGAATTGAATCATAAATCATGAATCATGAATCAAATCATAAATCATGAATCATGAATCAAATCAGTAATCATGAATCATAATTCGAATCATGAATCAAGAATCATGAATTGAATCATGAATCATGAATCAAATCATTAATCATGAATCATGAATCATGAATCGAATCATGAATCATGAATCATGAATTAAATCATGAATCATGAATCATTAATCGAATCATGAATCATGAATCATGAATCATGAATCATTAATCATGAATTAAATCATGAATCATGAATCATTAATTGAATCATGAATCATGAATCGAATCATGAATCATGAATCATGAATCATGAATCATGAATCATGAATCATGAATAATGAATTGAATCATGAATCATGAATCGAAACATGAATCATGAATCATTAATCATTAATCATGAATTAAATCATGAATCATGAATCATGAATTGAATCATGAATCATGAATCATTAATTGAATCATGAATCATGAATCGAATCATAAATCATGAATCATGAATCATGAATCATGAATCATGAATTGAATCATGAATCATGAATCAAATCATGAATCATGAATCATGAATTATGAATCATGAATTGAATCGTGAATCATGAATTATGAATCATGAATTGAATCATGAATCATGAATCATGAATCATGAATTGAATCATAAATCATGAATCATGAATCATGAATCATGAATTGAATCATAAATTATGAATCATGAATCATGAATCATGAATCATGAATTGAATCATGAATCATGAATTATGCATCATGAATTAAATCATGATTCATGAATCATGAATTGAATCATGAATCATGAATCATGAATTGAATCATGAATCATGAATCATAAATCGAATCATGAATCATGAATTGAATCATGAATCTTGAATCATGAATCATGAATTGAATCATGAATCATGAATTGAATCATGAATCATGAATCATGAATTGAATCATAAATCATGATTCATGAATCATGAATCATGAATTGAATCATGAATCTTGAATCATGAATCATGAATTGAATCATGAATCATGAATCATGAATCATGAATTGAATCATAAATCATGAATCATGAATCGAATCATAAATCATGATTCATGAATCATGAATCATGAATTGAATCATGAATCATGAATTGAATCATGAATCATGAATCATGAATCGAATCATGAATCATGAATCATAAATTAAATCATGAATCATGAATCATTAATCATGAATTAAATCATGAATCATGAATCATAAATCGAATCATGAATCAGTAATCATGAATCATGAATCATGAATCGAATCATGAATCATGAATCATAAATCATGAATCATGAATCATGAATCATTAATCATGAATTAAATCATGAATCATGAATCATGAATTGAATCATGAATCATGAATCATTAATTGAATCATGAATCATGAATTGAATCATAAATCATGAATCATGAATCATGAATTGAATCATGAATCATGAATCAAATCATGAATCATGAATCATGAATTATGAATCATGAATTGAATCATGAATCATGAATCATGAATCATGAATTGAATCATGAATCATGAATTAAATCATGAATCATGAATCATGAATCATGAATCATAAATCGAATCATGAATCATGAATCGAATCATGAATCATTAATCATGAATCATGAATCATTAATCATTAATCATGAATTAAATCATGAATCATGAATCATGAATTGAATCATGAATCATGAATCATTAATTGAATCATGAATCATGAATCGAATCATAAATTATGAATCATGAATCATGAATCATGAATCATGAATTGAATCATGAATCATGAATCATGAATCAAATTATGAATCATGAATCATGAATTATGAATCATGAATTGAATCATGAATCATGAATTATGAATCATGAATTGAATCATGAATTATGAATCATGAATCATGAATCATGAATTGAATCATAAATTATGAATCATGAATCGAATCATAAATCATGAATCATGAATCATGAATCATGAATTGAATCATAAATCATGAATCATGAATTGAATCATGAATCATGAATCATGAATCGAATCATGAATCATAAATTGAATCATGAATCATGAATCATGAATTGAATCATTAATCATGAATTATGAATCATGAATTGAATCATGAATCATGAATTGAATCTTGAATCATGAATCATGAATCATGAATTATGAATTAAATCATGAATAATGAATCATGAATCATGAATTGAATCATGAATCATGAATTGAATCATGAATCATGAATTGAATCATGAATCATGAATCATGAATTGAATCATGAATCATGAATCATGAATCATGAATCATGAATCATGAATTGAATCTTAAATCATGAATTGAATCTTGAATCATGAATCATGAATCATGAATTGAATCATGAATCATGAATTGAATCAGGAATTGAATCATGAATTGAATCATGAATCATGAATTGAATCATGAATCATGAATTATGATTCATAAATCGAATCATGAATCATGAATTGAATCATGAATCGAATCATGAATTGTGTCATGAATCATTATTTAAATCATGAATCATTAATTGAATCATGAATCATGAATCATATATTGAATCATGAATCATGAATTGAATCATGAATCATGAATTATGAATCATGAATTGAATCATGAATCATGAATTATGAATCATGAATTGAATCATGAATCATGAATAATGAATCATGAATCATGAATTGAATCATGAATCATGAATTGAATCATGAATCATGAATCATAAATTGAATCATGAATCATGAATCAAATCATGAATCATGAATTGAATTATGAATAATGAATCATGAATTGAATCATGAATTGAATCATGAATCGTGAATCATGAATTGAATCATGGATCATGAATTAAATCATGAATTGAATCATGAATCATGAATTAAATCATGAATCATGAATTGAATCATGAATCATGAATCGACTCATGAATTATGAATTGAATCATGAATCATGAATTGAATCATGAATCATGAATCGAATCATGAATAATGAATCATCAATCATAAATCGAATCATGAATCATGAATTGAATCTTGAATCATGAATCATTAATCAAATCATGAATCATGAATCAAGAATCATGAATCGAATCATGAATCATGAATTGAATCATGAATCATGAATCAAGAATCATGAATTGAATCATGAATTGAATCATGAATCATGAATCATGAATTGAATCATGAATCATGAATCATGAATTGAATCATGAATCATGAATTGAATCTTGAATCATGAATCATGAATCATGAATTGAATCATGAATCATGAATCATGAATTGAATCATGAATCATGAATCATAAATCAAATAATGAATTATGAATTGAATAATGAATTATGAATTGAATAATGAATCATGAATCTTGAATCATGAATCATGAATTGAATCATGAATCATGAATTGAATCATGAATCATGAATCATGAATCATGAATTGAATCATAAATCATGAATCATGAATTAAATCATGAATCATGAATCATTAATCGAATCATGAATCATGAATCATGAATCATGAATCATTAATCATTAATTATGAATTAAATCATAAATCATGAATCATTAATTGAATCATGAATCATGAATCGAATCATAAATCATGAATCATGAATCATGAATCATGAATCATGAATTGAATCATGAATCATGAATCGAAACATGAATCATGAATCATTAATCATTAATCATGAATTAAATCATGAATCATGAATCATGAATTGAATCATGAATCATGAATCATTAATTGAATCATGAATCATGAATCGAATCATAAATCATGAATCATGAATCATGAATCATGAATTGAATCATGAATCATGAATCAAATCATGAATCATGAATCATGAATTATGAATCATGAATTGAATCATGAATCATGAATTATGAATCATGAATTGAATCATGAATCATGAATCATGAATCATGAATTGAATCATAAATCATGAATCATGAATCATGAATCATGAATTGAATCATAAATTATGAATCATGAATCATGAATCATGAATCATGAATTGAATCATGAATCATGAATTATGCATCATGAATTGAATCATGATTCATGAATCATGAATTGAATCATGAATCATGAATCATGAATTGAATCATGAATCATGAATCATAAATCGAATCATGAATCATGAATTGAATCATGAATCATGAATTGAATCATGAATCATGAATTGAATCATGAATCTTGAATCATGAATCATGAATTTAATCATGAATCATGAATTGAATCATGAATCATGAATCATGAATTGAATCATAAATCATGATTCATGAATCATGAATCATGAATTGAATCATGAATCTTGAATCATGAATCATGAATTGAATCATGAATCATGAATCATGAATTGAATCATAAATCATGAATCATGAATCGAATCATAAATCATGATTCATGAATCATGAATCATGAATTGAATCATGAATCATGAATCATGAATCATGAATCATGAATTGAATCATAAATCATGAATCATGAATCGAATCATAAATCATGATTCATGAATCATGAATCATGAATTGAATCATGAATCATGAATCATGAATCATGAATTGAATCATGAATCATGAATCATGAATCGAATCATGAATCATGAATCATAAATTAAATCATGAATCATGAATCATTAATCATGAATTAAATCATGAATCATGAATCATAAATCGAATCATGAATCAGTAATCATGAATCATGAATCATGAATCGAATCATGAATCATGAATCATAAATCATGAATCATGAATCATGAATCATTAATCATGAATTAAATCATGAATCATGAATCATGAATTGAATCATGAATCATGAATCATTAATTGAATCATGAATCATGAATTGAATCATAAATCATGAATCATGAATCATGAATTGAATCATGAATCATGAATCAAATCATGAATCATGAATCATGAATTATGAATCATGAATTGAATCATGAATCATGAATCATGAATCATTAATCATGAATTGAATCATAAATCATGAATCATGAATTGAATCATGAATCATGAATTATGAATCGAATCATGAATCATGAATTGAATCATGAATCATGAATCATGAATCATGAATTGAATCATGAATCATGAATTAAATCATGAATCATGAATCATGAATCATGAATCATAAATCGAATCATGAATCATGAATCGAATCATGAATCATTAATCATGAATCATGAATCATTAATCATTAATCATGAATTAAATCATGAATCATGAATCATGAATTGAATCATGAATCATGAATCATTAATTGAATCATGAATCATGAATCGAATCATAAATTATGAATCATGAATCATGAATCATGAATCATGAATTGAATCATGAATCATGAATCATGAATCAAATCATGAATCATGAATCATAAATTATGAATCATTAATTGAATCATGAATCATGAATTATGAATCATGAATTGAATCATGAATTATGAATCATGAATCATGAATCATGAATTGAATCATAAATTATGAATCATGAATCGAATCATGAATCATGAATCATGAATCGAATCATGAATCATGAATTGAATCATGAATCATGAATCATGAATTGAATCATTAATCATGAATTATGAATCATGAATTGAATCATGAATCATGAATTGAATCTTGAATCATGAATCATGAATCATGAATTATGAATTAAATCATGAATAATGAATCATGAATCATGAATTGAATCATGAATCATGAATTGAATCATGAATCATGAATTATGAATTGAATCATGAATCATGAATCATGAATCATGAATCATGAATTGAATCTTAAATCATGAATTGAATCTTGAATCATGAATCATGAATCATGAATAGAATCATGAATAATGAATTGAATAATGAATCATGAATCATGAATTGAATCATGAATCATGAATTGAATCAGGAATTGAATCATGAATTGAATCATGAATCATGAATTGAATCATGAATCATGAATCATGATTCATAAATCGAATCATGAATCATGAATTGAATCATGAATCGAATCATGAATTGTGTCATGAATCATTATTTAAATCATGAATCATTAATTAAATCATGAATCATGAATCATATATTGAATCATGAATCATGAATTGAATCATGAATCATGAATTATGAATCATGAATTGAATCATGAATCATGAATTATGAATCATGAATTGAATCATGAATCATGAATAATGAATCATGAATCATGAATTGAATCATGAATCATGAATTGAATCATGAATCATGAATCATAAATTGAATCATGAATCATGAATCAAATCATGAATCATGAATTGAATTATGAATAATGAATCATGAATTGAATCATGAATTGAATCATGAATCGTGAATCATGAATTGAATCATGGATCATGAATTAAATCATGAATTGAATCATGAATCATGAATTAAATCATGAATCATGAATTGAATCATGAATCATGAATCGACTCATGAATTATGAATTGAATAATGAATCATGAATTGAATCATGAATCATGAATCGAATCATGAATAATGAATCATCAATCATAAATCGAATCATGAATCATGAATTGAATCTTGAATCATGAATCATTAATCAAATCATGAATCATGAATCAAGAATCATGAATCGAATCATGAATCATGAATTGAATCATGAATCATGAATCAAGAATCATGAATTGAATCATGAATTGAATCATGAATCATGAATCATGAATTGAATCATGAATCATGAATCATGAATTGAATCATGAATCATGAATTGAATCTTGAATCATGAATCATGAATCATGAATTGAATCATGAATCATGAATCATGAATTGAATCATGAATCATGAATCATAAATCAAATAATGAATTATGAATTGAATAATGAATTATGAATTGAATAATGAATCATGAATCTTGAATCATGAATCATGAATTGAATCATGAATCATGAATTGAATCATGAATCATGAATCATGAATCATGAATTGAATCATAAATCATGAATCATGAATTAAATCATGAATCATGAATCATTAATCGAATCATGAATCATGAATCATGAATCATGAATCATTAATCATTAATTATGAATTAAATCATGAATCATGAATCATTAATTGAATCATGAATCATGAATCGAATCATAAATCATGAATCATGAATCATGAATCATGAATCATGAATTGAATCATGAATCATGAATCGAAACATGAATCATGAATCATTAATCATTAATCATGAATTAAATCATGAATCATGAATCATGAATTGAATCATGAATCATGAATCATTAATTGAATCATGAATCATGAATCGAATCATAAATCATGAATCATGAATCATGAATCATGAATTGAATCATGAATCATGAATCAAATCATGAATCATGAATCATGAATTATGAATCATGAATTGAATCATGAATCATGAATTATGAATCATGAATTGAATCATGAATCATGAATCATGAATCATGAATTGAATCATAAATCATGAATCATGAATCATGAATCATGAATTGAATCATAAATTATGAATCATGAATCATGAATCATGAATCATGAATTGAATCATGAATCATGAATTATGCATCATGAATTGAATCATGATTCATGAATCATGAATTGAATCATGAATCATGAATCATGAATTGAATCATGAATCATGAATCATAAATCGAATCATGAATCATGAATTGAATCATGAATCATGAATTGAATCATGAATCATGAATTGAATCATGAATCTTGAATCATGAATCATGAATTTAATCATGAATCATGAATTGAATCATGAATCATGAATCATGAATTGAATCATAAATCATGATTCATGAATCATGAATCATGAATTGAATCATGAATCTTGAATCATGAATCATGAATTGAATCATGAATCATGAATCATGAATTGAATCATAAATCATGAATCATGAATCGAATCATAAATCATGATTCATGAATCATGAATCATGAATTGAATCATGAATCATGAATCATGAATCATGAATCATGAATTGAATCATAAATCATGAATCATGAATCGAATCATAAATCATGATTCATGAATCATGAATCATGAATTGAATCATGAATCATGAATCATGAATCATGAATTGAATCATGAATCATGAATCATGAATCGAATCATGAATCATGAATCATAAATTAAATCATGAATCATGAATCATTAATCATGAATTAAATCATGAATCATGAATCATAAATCGAATCATGAATCAGTAATCATGAATCATGAATCATGAATCGAATCATGAATCATGAATCATAAATCATGAATCATGAATCATGAATCATTAATCATGAATTAAATCATGAATCATGAATCATGAATTGAATCATGAATCATGAATCATTAATTGAATCATGAATCATGAATTGAATCATAAATCATGAATCATGAATCATGAATTGAATCATGAATCATGAATCAAATCATGAATCATGAATCATGAATTATGAATCATGAATTGAATCATGAATCATGAATCATGAATCATTAATCATGAATTGAATCATAAATCATGAATCATGAATTGAATCATGAATCATGAATCATGAATCGAATCATGAATCATGAATTGAATCATGAATCATGAATCATGAATCATGAATTGAATCATGAATCATGAATTAAATCATGAATCATGAATCATGAATCATGAATCATAAATCGAATCATGAATCATGAATCGAATCATGAATCATTAATCATGAATCATGAATCATTAATCATTAATCATGAATTAAATCATGAATCATGAATCATGAATTGAATCATGAATCATGAATCATTAATTGAATCATGAATCATGAATCGAATCATAAATTATGAATCATGAATCATGAATCATGAATCATGAATTGAATCATGAATCATGAATCATGAATCAAATCATGAATCATGAATCATAAATTATGAATCATTAATTGAATCATGAATCATGAATTATGAATCATGAATTGAATCATGAATTATGAATCATGAATCATGAATCATGAATTGAATCATAAATTATGAATCATGAATCGAATCATGAATCATGAATCATGAATCATGAATCATGAATCGAATCATGAATCATGAATTGAATCATGAATCATGAATCATGAATTGAATCATTAATCATGAATTATGAATCATGAATTGAATCATGAATCATGAATTGAATCTTGAATCATGAATCATGAATCATGAATTATGAATTAAATCATGAATAATGAATCATGAATCATGAATTGAATCATGAATCATGAATTGAATCATGAATCATGAATTATGAATTGAATCATGAATCATGAATCATGAATCATGAATCATGAATTGAATCTTAAATCATGAATTGAATCTTGAATCATGAATCATGAATCATGAATAGAATCATGAATAATGAATTGAATAATGAATCATGAATCATGAATTGAATCATGAATCATGAATTGAATCAGGAATTGAATCATGAATTGAATCATGAATCATGAATTGAATCATGAATCATGAATCATGATTCATAAATCGAATCATGAATCATGAATTGAATCATGAATCGAATCATGAATTGTGTCATGAATCATTATTTAAATCATGAATCATTAATTAAATCATGAATCATGAATCATATATTGAATCATGAATCATGAATTGAATCATGAATCATGAATTATGAATCATGAATTGAATCATGAATCATGAATTATGAATCATGAATTGAATCATGAATCATGAATAATGAATCATGAATCATGAATTGAATCATGAATCATGAATTGAATCATGAATCATGAATCATAAATTGAATCATGAATCATGAATCAAATCATGAATCATGAATTGAATTATGAATAATGAATCATGAATTGAATCATGAATTGAATCATGAATCGTGAATCATGAATTGAATCATGGATCATGAATCATAAATCATGAATTAAATCATGAATTGAATCATGAATCATGAATTAAATCATGAATCATGAATTGAATCATGAATCATGAATCATGAATCGACTCATGAATTATGAATTGAATCATGAATCATGAATTGAATCATGAATCATAAATCGAATCATGAATCATGAATTGAATCTTGAATCATGAATCATTAATCAAATCATGAATCATGAATCAAGAATCATGAATCGAATCATGAATCATGAATTGAATCATGAATCATGAATCAAGAATCATGAATTGAATCATGAATCAAGAATCATGAATCATGAATCATGAATTGAATCATGAATCATGAATCATGAATTGAATCATGAATCATGAATTGAATCTTGAATCATGAATCATGAATCATGAATTGAATCATGAATCATGAATCATGAATTGAATCATGAATCATGAATCATGAATTGAATCATGAATCATAAATCAAATCATGAATTATGAATTGAATAATGAATCATGAATCTTGAATCATGAATCATGAATTGAATCATGAATCATGAATTGAATCATGAATCATGAATCATGAATCATGAATCGAATCATGAATCATGAATCATGAATTAAATCATGAATCATGAATCATTAATCGAATCATGAATCATGAATCATGAATCATGAATCATGAATCATTAATCATTAATCATGAATTGAATCATGAATCATTAATTGAATCATGAATCATGAATCGAATCATAAATCATGAATCATGAATCATGAATCATGAATCATGAATTGAATCATGAATCATGAATCAAATCATTAAATCATGAATCATGAATCATGAATCATGAATTGAATCATAAATCATGAATCATGAATCATGAATCATGAATTGAATCATAAATTATGAATCATGAATCATGAATCATGAATCATGAATTGAACCATGAATCATGAATTATGCATCATGAATTGAATCATGATTCATGAATCATGAATTGAATCATGAATCATGAATCATGAATTGAATCATGAATCATGAATCATAAATCGAATCATGAATCATGAATTGAATCATGAATCTTGAATCATGAATCATGAATTTAATCATGAATCATGAATTGAATCATGAATCATGAATCATGAATTGAATCATAAATCATGATTCATGAATCATGAATCATGAATTGAATTATGAATCTTGAATCATGAATCATGAATTGAATCATGAATCATGAATCATGAATCATGAATCGAATCATGAATCATGAATCATAAATTAAATCATGAATCATGAATCATTAATCATGAATTAAAACATGAATCATGAATCATAAATCGAATCATGAATCAGTAATCATGAATCATGAATCATGAATCGAATCATGAATCATGAATCATAAATCATGAATCATGAATCATGAATCATTAATCATGAATTAAATCATGAATCATGAATCATGAATTGAATCATGAATCATGAATCATTAATTGAATCATGAATCATGAATTGAATCATATATCATGAATCATGAATCATGAATTGAATCATGAATCATGAATCAAATCATGAATCATGAATCATGAATTATGAATCATGAATTGAATCATGAATCATGAATCATTAATCATGAATTGAATCATAAATCATGAATCATGAATTGAATCATGAATCATGAATCATGAATCGAATCATGAATCATGAATTGAATCATGAATCATGAATCATGAATTGAATCATGAATCATGAATTAAATCATGAATCATGAATCATGAATCATGAATCATGAATCGAATCATGAATCATGAATCGAATCATGAATCATTAATCATGAATCATGAATCATTAATCATTAATCATGAATTAAATCATGAATCATGAATCATGAATTGAATCATGAATCATGAATCATTAATTGAATCATGAATCATGAATCGAATCATAAATTATGAATCATGAATCATGAATCATGAATCATGAATTGAATCATGAATCATGAATCATGAATCAAATCATGAATCATGAATCATAAATTATGAATCATTAATTGAATCATGAATCATGAATTATGAATCATGAATTGAATCATGAATTATGAATCATGAATCATGAATCATGAATTGAATCATAAATTATGAATCATGAATCGAATCATGAATCATGAATCATGAATCATGAATCATGAATCGAATCATGAATCATGAATTGAATCATGAATCATGAATCATGAATTGAATCATTAATCATGAATTATGAATCATGAATTGAATCATGAATCATGAATTGAATCTTGAATCATGAATCATGAATCATGAATTATGAATTAAATCATGAATAATGAATCATGAATCATGAATTGAATCATGAATCATGAATTGAATCATGAATCATGAATTATGAATTGAATCATGAATCATGAATCATGAATCATGAATCATGAATTGAATCTTAAATCATGAATTGAATCTTGAATCATGAATCATGAATCATGAATAGAATCATGAATAATGAATTGAATAATGAATCATGAATCATGAATTGAATCATGAATCATGAATTGAATCAGGAATTGAATCATGAATTGAATCATGAATCATGAATTGAATCATGAATCATGAATCATGATTCATAAATCGAATCATGAATCATGAATTGAATCATGAATCGAATCATGAATTGTGTCATGAATCATTATTTAAATCATGAATCATTAATTAAATCATGAATCATGAATCATATATTGAATCATGAATCATGAATTGAATCATGAATCATGAATTATGAATCATGAATTGAATCATGAATCATGAATTATGAATCATGAATTGAATCATGAATCATGAATAATGAATCATGAATCATGAATTGAATCATGAATCATGAATTGAATCATGAATCATGAATCATAAATTGAATCATGAATCATGAATCAAATCATGAATCATGAATTGAATTATGAATAATGAATCATGAATTGAATCATGAATTGAATCATGAATCGTGAATCATGAATTGAATCATGGATCATGAATCATAAATCATGAATTAAATCATGAATTGAATCATGAATCATGAATTAAATCATGAATCATGAATTGAATCATGAATCATGAATCATGAATCGACTCATGAATTATGAATTGAATCATGAATCATGAATTGAATCATGAATCATAAATCGAATCATGAATCATGAATTGAATCTTGAATCATGAATCATTAATCAAATCATGAATCATGAATCAAGAATCATGAATCGAATCATGAATCATGAATTGAATCATGAATCATGAATCAAGAATCATGAATTGAATCATGAATCAAGAATCATGAATCATGAATCATGAATTGAATCATGAATCATGAATCATGAATTGAATCATGAATCATGAATTGAATCTTGAATCATGAATCATGAATCATGAATTGAATCATGAATCATGAATCATGAATTGAATCATGAATCATGAATCATGAATTGAATCATGAATCATAAATCAAATCATGAATTATGAATTGAATAATGAATCATGAATCTTGAATCATGAATCATGAATTGAATCATGAATCATGAATTGAATCATGAATCATGAATCATGAATCATGAATCGAATCATGAATCATGAATCATGAATTAAATCATGAATCATGAATCATTAATCGAATCATGAATCATGAATCATGAATCATGAATCATGAATCATTAATCATTAATCATGAATTGAATCATGAATCATTAATTGAATCATGAATCATGAATCGAATCATAAATCATGAATCATGAATCATGAATCATGAATCATGAATTGAATCATGAATCATGAATCAAATCATTAAATCATGAATCATGAATCATGAATCATGAATTGAATCATAAATCATGAATCATGAATCATGAATCATGAATTGAATCATAAATTATGAATCATGAATCATGAATCATGAATCATGAATTGAACCATGAATCATGAATTATGCATCATGAATTGAATCATGATTCATGAATCATGAATTGAATCATGAATCATGAATCATGAATTGAATCATGAATCATGAATCATAAATCGAATCATGAATCATGAATTGAATCATGAATCTTGAATCATGAATCATGAATTTAATCATGAATCATGAATTGAATCATGAATCATGAATCATGAATTGAATCATAAATCATGATTCATGAATCATGAATCATGAATTGAATTATGAATCTTGAATCATGAATCATGAATTGAATCATGAATCATGAATCATGAATCATGAATTGAATCATAAATCATGAATCATGAATCGAATCATAAATCATGATTCATGAATCATGAATCATGAATTGAATCATGAATCATGAATCATGAATCATGAATTGAATCATGAATCATGAATCATGAATCGAATCATGAATCATGAATCATAAATTAAATCATGAATCATGAATCATTAATCATGAATTAAAACATGAATCATGAATCATAAATCGAATCATGAATCAGTAATCATGAATCATGAATCATGAATCGAATCATGAATCATGAATCATAAATCATGAATCATGAATCATGAATCATTAATCATGAATTAAATCATGAATCATGAATCATGAATTGAATCATGAATCATGAATCATTAATTGAATCATGAATCATGAATTGAATCATATATCATGAATCATGAATCATGAATTGAATCATGAATCATGAATCAAATCATGAATCATGAATCATGAATTATGAATCATGAATTGAATCATGAATCATGAATCATTAATCATGAATTGAATCATAAATCATGAATCATGAATTGAATCATGAATCATGAATCATGAATCGAATCATGAATCATGAATTGAATCATGAATCATGAATCATGAATTGAATCATGAATCATGAATTAAATCATGAATCATGAATCATGAATCATGAATCATGAATCGAATCATGAATCATGAATCGAATCATGAATCATTAATCATGAATCATGAATCATTAATCATTAATCATGAATTAAATCATGAATCATGAATCATGAATTGAATCATGAATCATGAATCATTAATTGAATCATGAATCATGAATCGAATCATAAATTATGAATCATGAATCATGAATCATGAATCATGAATCATGAATTGAATCATGAATCATGAATCATGAATCAAATCATGAATCATGAATCATGAATTATGAATCATGAATTGAATCATGAATCATGAATTATGAATCATGAATTGAATCATGAATTATGAATCATGAATCATGAATCATGAATTGAATCATAAATTATGAATCATGAATCGAATCATGAATCATGAATCATGAATCATGAATCATGAATTGAATCATAAATCATGAATCATGAATTGAATCATGAATCATGAATCATAAATCGAATCATGAATCATGAATTGAATCATGAATCATGAATCATGAATTGAATCATTAATCATGAATTATTAATCATGAATTGAATCATGAATCATGAATTGAATCATGAATCATGAATCATGAATCATGAATTATGAATTAAATCATGAATCATGAATCATGAATCATGAATCATGAATTGAATCATGAATCATGAATCATGAATCATGAATTGAATCATGAATCATGAATCATGAATCGAATCATGAATCATGAATTATAAATTAAATCATGAATCATAAATCATTAATCATGAATTAAATCATGAATCATAAATCGAATCATGAATCAGTAATCATGAATCATGAATCATGAATCGAATCATGAATCATGAATCATGAATCATAAATCATGAATCATGAATCATGAATCATTAATCATGAATTAAATCATAAATCATGAATCATGAATTGAATCATGAATCATGAATCATTAATTGAATCATGTATCATGAATTGAATCATAAATCATGAATCATGAATCATGAATTGAATCATGAATCATGAATCAAATCATGAATCATGAATCATGAATTATGAATCATGAATTGAATCATGAATCATGAATCATGAATTGAATCATGAATCATGAATCATGAATCGAATCATGAATCATGAATTGAATCATGAATCATGAATCATGAATTGAATCATGAATCATGAATCATGAATCATGAATTGAATCATGAATCATGAATTGAATCTTGAATCATGAATCATGAATCATGAATTATGAATTAAATCATGAATCATGAATCATGAATCATGAATCATGAATCGAATCATGAATCATGAATCGAATCATGAATCATGAATCGAATCATGAATCATGAATCATGAATCATTAATCATTAATCATGAATTAAATCATGAATCATGAATCATGAATTGAATCATGAATCATGAATCATGAATCATGAATCGAATCATGAATCATGAATCGAATCATGAATCATGAATCGAATCATGAATCATTAATCATGAATCATGAATCATTAATCATTAATCATGAATTAAATCATGAATCATGAATCATGAATTGAATCATGAATCATGAATCATGAATCGAATCATGAATCATGAATCGTTAATCATTAATCATGAATTAAATCATGAATCATGAATCATGAATTGAATCATAAATCATGAATCATGAATTGAATCATGAATCATGAATCATGAATCGAATCATGAATCATGAATTGAATCATGAATCATGAATCATGAATTGAATCATTAATCATGAATCATGAATCATGAATTGAATCATGAATCATGAATTGAATCTTGAATCATGAATCATGAATCATGAATTATGAATTAAATCATGAATCATGAATCATGAATCGAATCATGAATCATGAATCGAATCATGAATCATGATTTGAATCATGAATCATTAATCATGGAATCATGAATCATTAATCATTAATCATGAATTAAATCATGAATCATGAATCATTAATTGAATCATGAATCATGAATTGAATCATAAATCATGAATCATGAATCATGAATTGAATCATGAATCATGATTCAAATCATGAATCATGAATCATGAATTATGAATCATGAATTGAATCATGAATCATGAATCATGAATCATGAATCATGAATTGAATCATAAATCATGAATCATGAATTGAATCATGAATCATGAATCATGAATCGAGTCATGAATCATGAATTGAATCATGAACCATGAATAATGAATTGAATCATTAATCATGAATCATGAATCCTGAATTGAATCATGAATCATGAATTGAATCATGAATCATGAATTGAATCATGAATCATGAATCATTAATTGAATCATGAATCATGAATCGAATCATAAATTATGAATCATGAATCATGAATCATGAATCATGAATCATGAATTGAATCATGAATCATGATCATGAATCAAATCATGAATCATGAATCATGAATTATGAATCATGAATTGAATCATGAATCATGAATTATGAATCATGAATTGAATCATGAATTATGAATCATGAATCATGAATCATGAATTGAATCATAAATTATGAATCATGAATCGAATCATGAATCATGAATCATGAATCATGAATCATGATTGAATCATAAATCATGAATCATGAATTGAATCATGAATCATGAATCATAAATCGAATCATGAATCATGAATTGAATCATGAATCATGAATTGAATCATTAATCATGAATTATTAATCATGAATTGAATCATGAATCATGAATTGAATCATGAATCATGAATCATGAATCATGAATTATGAATTAAATCATGAATCATGAATCATGAATCATGAATCATGAATTGAATCATGAATCATGAATCATGAATCATGAATTGAATCATGAATCATGAATCATGAATCGAATCATGAATCATGAATTATAAATTAAATCATGAATCATAAATCATTAATCATGAATTAAATCATGAATCATGAATCATAAATCGAATCATGAATCAGTAATCATGAATCATGAATCATGAATCGAATCATGAATCATGAATCATGAATCATAAATCATGAATCATGAATCATGAATCATTAATCATGAATTAAATCATAAATCATGAATCATGAATTGAATCATGAATCATGAATCATTAATTGAATCATGTATCATGAATTGAATCATAAATCATGAATCATGAATCATGAATTGAATCATGAATCATGAATCAAATCATGAATCATGAATCATGAATTATGAATCATGAATTGAATCATGAATCATGAATCATGAATTGAATCATGAATCATGAATCATGAATCGAATCATGAATCATGAATTGAATCATGAATCATGAATCATGAATTGAATCATGAATCATGAATCATGAATCATGAATTGAATCATGAATCATGAATTGAATCTTGAATCATGAATCATGAATCATGAATTATGAATTAAATCATGAATCATGAATCATGAATCATGAATCATGAATCGAATCATGAATCATGAATCGAATCATGAATCATGAATCGAATCATGAATCATGAATCATGAATCATTAATCATTAATCATGAATTAAATCATGAATCATGAATCATGAATTGAATCATGAATCATGAATCATGAATCATGAATCGAATCATGAATCATGAATCGAATCATGAATCATGAATCGAATCATGAATCATTAATCATGAATCATGAATCATTAATCATTAATCATGAATTAAATCATGAATCATGAATCATGAATTGAATCATGAATCATGAATCATGAATCGAATCATGAATCATGAATCGTTAATCATTAATCATGAATTAAATCATGAATCATGAATCATGAATTGAATCATAAATCATGAATCATGAATTGAATCATGAATCATGAA
This sequence comes from Mixophyes fleayi, assembly GCF_038048845.1. Classification (NCBI taxonomy): domain Eukaryota; kingdom Metazoa; phylum Chordata; class Amphibia; order Anura; family Limnodynastidae; genus Mixophyes; species Mixophyes fleayi. The sequence goes on from NW_027448553.1 coordinate 239,284, forward strand.
TCATGAATCGAATCATGAATCATGAATTGAATCATGAATCATGAATCATGAATTGAATCATTAATCATGAATCATGAATCATGAATTGAATCATGAATCATGAATTGAATCTTGAATCATGAATCATGAATCATGAATTATGAATTAAATCATGAATCATGAATCATGAATCGAATCATGAATCATGAATCGAATCATGAATCATGATTTGAATCATGAATCATTAATCATGAATCATGAATCATTAATCATTAATCATGAATTAAATCATGAATCATGAATCATTAATTGAATCATGAATCATGAATTGAATCATAAATCATGAATCATGAATCATGAATTGAATCATGAATCATGATTCAAATCATGAATCATGAATCATGAATTATGAATCATGAATTGAATCATGAATCATGAATCATGAATCATGAATCATGAATTGAATCATAAATCATGAATCATGAATTGAATCATGAATCATGAATCATGAATCGAGTCATGAATCATGAATTGAATCATGAACCATGAATAATGAATTGAATCATTAATCATGAATCATGAATCATGAATTGAATCATGAATCATGAATTGAATCATGAATCATGAATTGAATCATGAATCATGAATCATTAATCATGAATTATGAATTAAATCATGAATCATGAATCATGAATCATGAATCATGAATCAAATCATGAATCATGAATCGAATCATGAATCATGAATCGAATGATGAATCATTAATCATGAATCATGAATCATTAATCAATAATCATGAATTAAATCATGAATCATGAATCATGAATTGAATCATGAATCATGAATCATGAATCATGAATCGAATCATGAATCATGAATCGAATCATGAATCATTAATCATGAATCATGAATCATGAATTGAATCATAAATTATGAATCATGAATCATGAATCATGAATCATGAATTGAATCATGAATCATGAATTATGCATCATGAATTGAATCATGATTCATGAATCATGAATTGAATCATGAATCATGAATCATAAATCGAATCATGAATCATGAATTGAATCATGAAACTTGAATCATGAATCATAAATTTAATCATGAATCATGAATCGAATCATGAATCATTAATCATGAATCATGAATCATTAATCATTAATCATGAATTAAATCATGAATCATGAATCATTAATTGACTCATGAATCATGAATTGAATCATAAATCATGAATCATGAATCATGAATTGAATCATGAATCTTTAATCATGAATCGAATCATGAATCAAGAATCATGAATCAAATCATGAATCATGAATCATGAATTGAATCATGAATCATGAATCATGAATCGAATCATGAATCATGAATCAAATCATGAATCATGAATTGAATCATAAATCATGAATAGAATCATGAATAATGAATTGAATCATGAATCATGAATTGAATCATAAATCATGAATCATGAATCGAATCATAAATCATGAATCATGAATCATGAATTGAATCATGAATCATGAATCATGAATCAAATCATTAATCATGAATCATGAATCGAATCATGAATCATGAATCATGAATTGAATCATGAATCATGAATCAAATCATTAATCATGAATCATGAATCATGAATCGAATCATGAATCATGAATCATGAATTAAATCATGAATCATGAATCATGAATCGAATCATGAATCATTAATCATGAATCATGAATCATGAATCGAATCATGAATCATGAATCCTGAATTAAATCCTGAATCATGAATCAAATCATGAATCATGAATCATGAATTATGAATCATGAATTGAATCATGAATCATGAATTATGAATCATGAATTGAATCATGAATCATGAATCATGAATCATGAATTGAATCATAAATCATGAATCATGAATCAAATCATGAATCATGAATCATGAATTGAATCATGAATCATGAATTATGCATCATGAATTGAATCATGAATCTTGAATCATGAATCATGAATTGAATCATGAATCATGAATTGAATCATGAATCATGAATCATGAATTGAATCATGAATCATGAATCATGAATCGAATCATGAAACATGAATTGAATCATGAATCATGAATCATGAATTGAGTCATTAATCATGAATCATGAATCATGAATCATGAATCATGAATTGAATCATGAATCATGAATTGAATCTTGAATCATGAATCATGAATCATGAATCATGAATCATGAATTGAATCATGAATCATGAATTGAATCATAAATTGAATCATAAATCATGAATAGAATCATGAATAATGAATTGAATCATGAATCATTTATCATGAATTGAATTATGAATCATGAATTGAATCATGAATCATGAATCATACATTGAATCATGAATCATGAATTAAATCATGAATCATGAATCATGAATTGAATCATGAATCATGAATCATGAATCGAATCATGAATCATGAATCATGAATCATGATTTGAGTCATGAATCATGAATCATGAATCGAATCATGAATCATGAATTATGAATTGAATCATAAATCATGAATCATGAATCATGAATTAAATCATGAATCATGAATCATGAATCATGAATTGAATCATGAATCATGAATCATGAATTGAATCATGAATCATGAATCATGAATTAAATCATGAATCATGAATCATGAATCATGAATCGAATCATGAATCATTAATCATGAATCATGAATCATGAATCGAATCATGAATCATGAATCATTAATCATGAATCATGAATTGAATCATGAATCATGAATCATAAATTGAATCATGAATCATGAATTGAATCAGGAGTCGAATCATGAATCATGAATCATTAATTGAATCATGAATCATGAATCATGAATCATGAATTGAATCATGAATCATGAATCATGAATTAAATCATGAATCATGAATCATGAATCTAATCATGAATCATTAATCATGAATCATGAATCATGAATTGAATCATGAATCATGAATCATTAATTGAATCATGAATTATGAATCGAATCATAAATCATGAATCATGAATCATGAATCATGAATTGAATCATGAATCATGAATCAAATCATGAATCATGAATCATGAATTATGAATCATGAATTGAATCATGAATCATGAATCATGAATTGAATCATAAATCATGAATCATGAATTGAATCATGAATCATGAATCGAATCATGAATCATGAATTGAATCATTAATCATGAATCATGAATTGAATCATGAATCATGAATTGAATCTTGAATCATGAATCATGAATCATGAATCATGAATTGAATCATGAATCATGAATTGAATCATTAATCATGAATCATGAATCGAATCATGAATCAAGAATCATGAATCAAATCATGAATCATGAATCATGAATTGAATCATGAATCATGAATCAAATCATGAATCATGAATCATGAATTATAAATCATGAATTGAATCATGAATCATGAATTATGAATCATGAATTGAATCATGAATCATGAATCATGAATCATGAATTGAATCATAAATTATGAATTATGAATCATGAATCATGAATTGAATCATGAATCATGAATTATGCATCACGAATTGAATCATGATTCATGAATCATGAATTGAATCATGAATCATGAATCATGAATCATGAATCATGAATCATGAATTGAATCATGAATTATGAATTGAATCATGAATCATGAATTGAATCATAAATCATGAATCATGAATCGAATCATAAATCATGATTCATGAATCATGAATCATGAATTGAATCATGAATCATGAATCATGAATCATGAATCGAATCATGAATCATGAATCGAATCATGAATCATGAATCATAAATTAAATCATGAATCATGAATCGAATCATGAATCAGTAATCATGAATCATGAATCGAATCATGAATCATGAATCATGAATCATGAATCATTAATCATGAAATAAATCATGAATCATGAATTATGAATCATGAATTGAATCATGAATCATGAATCATGAATCATGAATTGAATCATAAATCATGAATCATGAATTGAATCATGAATCATGAATCATGAATCGAATCATGAATCATGAATTGAATCATTAATCATGAATCATGAATTGAATCATGAATCACGAATCATGAATCGAATCATGAAACATGAATTGAATCTCGAATCATGAATCATGAATCATGAATCATGAATTGAATCATGAATCATGAATTGAATCATGAATCATGAATCATGAATCATGAATCGAATCATGAATCATGAATCGAATCATGAATCATGAATCGAATCATGAATCATTAATCATGAATCATGAATCATTAATCATTAATCATGAATTAAATCATGAATCATGAATCATGAATTGAATCATGAATCATGAATCATGAATCATGAATCGAATCATGAATCATGAATCGTTAATCATTAATCATGAATTAAATCATGAATCATGAATCATGAATTGAATCATAAATCATGAATCATGAATTGAATCATGAATCATGAATCATGAATCGAATCATGAATCATGAATTGAATCATGAATCATGAATCATGAATTGAATCATTAATCATGAATCATGAATCATGAATTGAATCATGAATCATGAATTGAATCTTGAATCATGAATCATGAATCATGAATCATGAATTATGAATTAAATCATGAATCATGAATCATGAATCGAATCATGAATCATGAATCGAATCATGAATCATGAATCGAATCATGAATCATTAATCATGAATCATGAATCATTAATCATTAATCATGAATTAAATCATGAATCATGAATCATTAATTGAATCATGAATCATGAATTGAATCATAAATCATGAATCATGAATCATGAATTGAATCATGAATCATGATTCAAATCATGAATCATGAATTATGAATCATGAATTGAATCATGAATCATGAATCATGAATCATGAATCATGAATTGAATCATAAATCATGAATCATGAATTGAATCATGAATCATGAATCATGAATCGAGTCATGAATCATGAATTGAATCATGAACCATGAATCATGAATTGAATCATTAATCATGAATCATGAATCATGCATTGAATCATGAATCATGAATTGAATCATGAATCATGAATTGAATCATGAATCATGAATCATTAATCATGAATTATGAATTAAATCATGAATCATGAATCATGAATCATGAATCATGAATCAAATCATGAATCATGAATCATTAATCATTAATCATGAATTAAATCATGAATCATGAATCATGAATTGAATCATGAATCATGAATCATGAATCATGAATCGAATCATGAATCATGAATCGAATCATGAATCATTAATCATGAATCATGAATCATGAATTGAATCATAAATTATGAATCATGAATCATGAATCATGAATCATGAATTGAATCATGAATCATGAATTATGCATCATGAATTGAATCATGATTCATGAATCATGAATTGAATCATGAATCATGAATCATAAATCGAATCATGAATCATAAATTGAATCATGAAACTTGAATCATGAATCATAAATTTAATCATGAATCATGAATTGAATCATGAATCATGAATCATGAATCAAATCATTAATCATGAATCATGAATCGAATCATGAATCATGAATCATGAATTGAATCATGAATCATGAATCAAATCATTAATCATGAATCATGAATCATGAATCGAATCATGAATCATGAATCATGAATTAAATCATGAATCATGAATCATGAATCGAATCATGAATCATTAATCATGAATCATGAATCATGAATCGAATCATGAATCATGAATCCTGAATTAAATCCTGAATCATGAATCAAATCATGAATCATGAATCATGAATTATGAATCATGAATTGAATCATGAATCATGAATTATGAATCATGAATTGAATCATGAATCATGAATCATGAATCATGAATTGAATCATAAATCATGAATCATGAATCAAATCATGAATCATGAATCATGAATTGAATCATGAATCATGAATTATGCATCATGAATTGAATCATGAATCTTGAATCATGAATCATGAATTGAATCATGAATCATGAATTGAATCATGAATCATGAATCATGAATTGAATCATGAAACATGAATCATGAATCATGAATCATGAATCATGAATTGAATCATGAATCATGAATTGAATCTTGAATCATGAATCATGAATCATGAATCATGAATTGAATCATGAATAATGAATTGAATCATGAATCATTTATCATGAATTGAATTATGAATCATGAATTGAATCATGAATCATGAATCATACATTGAATCATGAATCATGAATTGAATCATGAATCATGAATTGAATCATGAATCATGAATCATGAATTGAATCATAAATCATGAATCATGAATCGAATCATGAATCATGAATCATGAATCATGATTTGAGTCATGAATCATGAATCATGAATCGAATCATGAATCATGAATTATGAATTGAATCATAAATCATGAATCATGAATCATGAATTAAATCATGAATCATGAATCATGAATCATGAATTGAATCATGAATCATGAATCATGAATTGAATCATGAATCATGAATCATGAATTAAATCATGAATCATGAATCATGAATCATGAATCGAATCATGAATCATTAATCATGAATCATGAATCATGAATCGAATCATGAATCATGAATCATTAATCATGAATCATGAATTGAATCATGAATCATAAATTGAATCATGAATCATGAATTGAATCAGGAGTCGAATCATGAATCATTAATTGAATCATGAATCATGAATCATGAATCATGAATTGAATCATGAATCATGAATCATGAATCGAACAATGAATCATGAATTGAATCATGAACCATGAATCATGAATTGAATCATGAATCATGAATCATGAATTGAATCATTAATCATGAATCATGAATCATGAGTCATGAATCATGAATTGAATCTTGAATCATGAATCATGAATAGAATCATGAATAATGAATTGAATCATGAATCATGAATCATGAATTGAATCATGAATCATGAATTGAATCAGGAATCGAATCATGAATTGAATCATGAATCATGAATTGAATCATGAATCATGTATTGAATCATGAATCATGATTCATAAATCGAATCATGAATCATTAATCATGAATCATGAATTGAATCATAAATCATGAATCATGAATCATGAATTGAATCATAAATCATGAATCATGAATTGAATCATGAATCTTGAATCATGAATCGAATCATGAATCATGAATTGAATCATAAATCATGAATCATGAATTGAATCATTAATCATGAATCATGAATCATGAGTCATGAATCATGAATTGAATCTTGAATCATGAATCATGAATCATGAATAGAATCATGAATAATGAATTGAATCATAAATCATGAATCATGAATTGAATCATGAATCATGAATTGAATCATGAATCGAATCATGAATTGAGTCATGAATCATTATTTAAATCATGAATCATTAATTGAATCATGAATCATGAATCATACATTGAATCATGAATCATGAATCAAATCATTAATCATGAATCATGAATCATGAATCGAATCATGAATCATGAATCATGAATTGAATCATGAATCATGAATCATGAATTAAATCATAAATCATGAATCATGAATCGAATCATGAAACATTAATCATGAATCATGAATCATGAATCGAATCATGAGTCATGAATCATGAATCATGAATCATGAATCATGAATTGAATCATGAATCATGAATCATTAATTGAATCATGAATCATGAATCGAATCATAAATTATGAATCATGAATCATGAATCATGAATCATGAATTGAATCCTGAATCATGATTCAAATCATGAATCATGAATTAGGAATCATGAATTGAATCATGAATCATGAATTATGCATCATGAATTGAATCATGATTCATGAATCATGAATTGAATCATGAATCATGAATCATGAATTGAATCATGAATCATGAATCATAAATCGAATCATGAATCATGAATTGAATCATGAATCATGAATCTTGAATCATGAATCATGAATTGAATCATGAATCATGAATTGAATCATTAATCATGAATCATGAATCATGAATTGAATCATAAATCATGAATCATGAATCGAATCATAAATCATGATTCATGAATTATGAATCATGAATTGAATCATGAATCATGAATAATGAATTGAATCATGAATCATGAATCATGAATTGAATCATGAATCATGAATTGAATCAGGAATACGAATCATGAATTGAATCATGAATCATGAATTGAATCATGAATCATGAATTGAATCATGAATCATGATTCATAAATCGAATCATGAATCATTAATCATGAATCATGAATTGAATCATAAATCATGAATCATGAATCATGAATTGAATCATAAATCATGAATCATGAATTGAATCATGAATCTTGAATCATGAATCGAATCATGAATCATGAATTGAATCATAAATCATGAATCATGAATTGAATCATTATTCATGAATCATGAATCATGAGTCATGAATCATGAATTGAATCTTGAATCATGAATCATGAATCATGAATAGAATCATGAATAATGAATTGAATCATGAATCATGAATCATGAATTGAATCATGAATCATGAATTGAATCATGAATTCGAATCATGAATTGAGTCATGAATCATTATTTAAATCATATCATTAATTGAATCATGAATCATGAATCATACATTGAATCATGAATCATGAATCAAATCATTAATCATGAATCATGAATCATGAATCGAATCATGAATCATGAATCATGAATTGAATCATGAATCATGAATCATGAATTAAATCATAAATCATGAATCATGAATCGAATCATGAAACATTAATCATGAATCATGAATCATGAATCGAATCATGAGTCATGAATCATGAATCATGAATCATGAATCATGAATTGAATCATGAATCATGAATCATTAATTGAATCATGAATCATGAATCGAATCATAAATTATGAATCATGAATCATGAATCATGAATTGAATCCTGAATCATGATTCAAATCATAAATCATGAATTAGGAATCATGAATTGAATCATGAATCATGAATTATGCATCATGAATTGAATCATGATTCATGAATCATGAATTGAATCATGAATCATGAATCATGAATTGAATCATGAATCATGAATCATAAATCGAATCATGAATCATGAATTGAATCATGAATCATGAATCTTGAATCATGAATCATGAATTGAATCATGAATCATGAATTGAATCATTAATCATGAATCATGAATTGAATCATAAATCATGAATCATGAATCGAATCATAAATCATGATTCATGAATTATGAATCATGAATTGAATCATGAATCATGAATCATGAATCGAATCATGAATCATGAATCATGAATTAAATCATGAATTATGAATCATGAATTGAATCATGAATCATTAATCATGAATCATGAATCATGAATCGAATCATGAATCATGAATTGAATCATGAATCATGAATTGAATCATGAATCATTGATTGAATCATGAATCATGAATTGAATCATAAATCATGAATCATGAATCATGAATCATGAATTGAATCATGAATCATGAATCAAATCATAAATCATGAATCATAAATTATGAATCATGAATTGAATCATGAATCATGAATCATGAATCATGAATTGAATCATAAATCATGAATCATGAATCATGAATCATGAATTGAATCATAATCATGAATCATGAATCATGAATCATGAATTGAATCATGAATCATGAATCATGAATTGAATCATTAATCATGAATCATGAATCATGAGTCATGAATCATGAATTGAATCTTGAATCATGAATCATGAATAGAATCATGAATAATGAATTGAATCATGAATCATGAATCATGAATTGAATCATGAATCATGAATTGAATCATGATTCATGAATTGAATCAGGAATCGAATCATGAATTGAATCATGAATCATGAATTGAATCATGAATCATGAATTGAATCATGAATCATGATTCATAAATCGAATCATGAATCATGAATTGAATCATGAATCGAATCATGAATTGAGTCATGAATCATTATTTAAATCATGAATCATTAATTGAATCATGAATCATGAATCATACATTGAATCATGAATCATGAATTGAATCATGAATCAAGAATTATGAATCATGAATTGAATCATGAATCATGAATAATGAATCATGATCATGAATTGAATCATGAATCATGAATCATAAATTGAATCATGAATCATGAATCAAATCATGAATCATGAATTAAATTATGAATCATGAATTGAATCATGAATTGAATCATGAATCATGAATTAAATCATGAATCATGAATTGAATCATGAATCATTAATCATGAATCAACTCATGAATTATGAATTGAATCATGAATCATGAATTGAATCATGAATCATGAATTGAATCATGAATCATGAATCGAATCATGAATAATGAATCATGAATCATAAATCGAATCATGAATCATGAATTGAATCTTGAATCATGAATCATGAATCATAATTTGAATCATGAATTGAATCATGAATCATGAATCGAATCATGAATCATGAATCGAATCATGAATCATGAATCAAAAATCATGAATCAAATCTTGAATCATGAATCATGAATCATGAATTGAATCATGAATTGAATCATAAATCATGAATCGAATCATGAATCATGAATCAAGAATCATGAATCGAATCATGAATCATGAATTGAATCTTGAATCATGAATCAAGAATCATAAATTGAATCATGAATAATGAATCGAATCATGAATCGAATCATGATTAATGAATCATGAATCATGAATCATGAATTGAATCATGAATCATGAATCATTAATCAAATCATGAATCATGAATCAAGAATCATGAATCGAATCATGAATTGAATCATAAATCATGAATAAAGAATCATGAATTGAATCATGAATTGAATCATGAATCATTAATCATGAATCATTAATCATGAATCATGAATCATGAATCATGAATCATGAATTGAATTATGAATCATGAATCATAAATCAAATTATGAATCATGAATTGAATCATGAATCATGAATCTTGAATCATGAATCATGAATTGAATCATGAATCATGAATTGAATCATGAATCATGAATTGAATCATGAATCATGAATTGAATCATGAATTGAATCATGGATCATGAAACATAAATCATGAATTAAATCATGAATTGAATCATGAATCATGTATTAAATCATGAATCATGAATCAAATCATAAATCATAAATCATGAATCATGAATCATGAATTGAATCATGAATCATGAATCGAATCATAAATCATAAATCATGAATCATGAATCATGAATTGAATCATGAATCATGAATCAAATCATTAATCATGAATCATGAATTATGAATTAAATCATTAAATCATGAATCATGAATCGAATCATGAAACATTAATCATGAATCATGAATCATGAATCGAATCATGAGTCATGAATCATGAATCATGAATCATAAATCATGAATCATGAATCATGAATCGAATCATAAATAATGAATCATGAATCATGAATCATGAATCATGAATTGAATCATGAATCATGAATCGAATCATAAATAATGAATCATGAATCATGAATTATGAATCATGAATTGAATCATGAATTATGAATCATGAATTGAATCCTGAATCATGATTGAAATCATGAATCATGAATCATGAATTATGAATCATGAATTGAATCATGAATCATGAATTATGAATCATGAATTGAATCATGAAACATGAATTATGAATCATGAATTGAATCATAAATCATGAATCATGAATCGAATCATGAATCATGAATCATGAATCATGAATCGAATCATGAATCATGAATTATGCATCATGAATTGAATCATGATTCATGAATCATGAATTGAATCATGAATCATGAATCATGAATCATGAATTGAATCATGAATCATGAATTATAAATCGAATCATGAATTATGAATTGAATCATGAATCATGAATCTTGAATCATGAATCATGAATTGAATCATGAATCATGAATTGAATCATTAATCATGAATTATGAATTGAATTATAAATCATGAATCATGAATAGAATCATAAATCATAATTCATGAATCATGAATCATGAATTGAATCATGAATCATGAATCATGAATCATGAATCGAATCATGAATCATGAATTGAATCATGAATCATGAATCATGAATCGAATCATGAATTATGAATCATGAATTGAATCATGAAACATGAATTATGAATCATGAATTGAATCATGAATTATGAATCATGAATTGAATCCTGAATCATGAATCGAATCATGATTAATGAATCATGAATCATGAATCATGAATTGAATCATGAATCATGAATCATTAATCAAATCATGAATCATGAATCAAGAATCATGAATCGAATCATGAATTGAATCATAAATCATGAATAAAGAATCATGAATTGAATCATGAATTGAATCATGAATCATTAATCATGAATCATTAATCATGAATCATGAATCATGAATCATGAATCATGAATTGAATTATGAATCATGAATCATAAATCAAATTATGAATCATGAATTGAATCATGAATCATGAATCTTGAATCATGAATCATGAATTGAATCATGAATCATGAATTGAATCATGAATCATGAATTGAATCATGAATCATGAATTGAATCATGAATTGAATCATGGATCATGAAACATAAATCATGAATTAAATCATGAATTGAATCATGAATCATGTATTAAATCATGAATCATGAATCAAATCATAAATCATAAATCATGAATCATGAATCATGAATTGAATCATGAATCATGAATCGAATCATAAATCATAAATCATGAATCATGAATCATGAATTGAATCATGAATCATGAATCAAATCATTAATCATGAATCATGAATTATGAATTAAATCATAAATCATGAATCATGAATCGAATCATGAAACATTAATCATGAATCATGAATCATGAATCGAATCATGAGTCATGAATCATGAATCATGAATCATAAATCATGAATCATGAATCATGAATCGAATCATAAATAATGAATCATGAATCATGAATCATGAATCATGAATTGAATCATGAATCATGAATCGAATCATAAATAATGAATCATGAATCATGAATTATGAATCATGAATTGAATCATGAATTATGAATCATGAATTGAATCCTGAATCATGATTGAAATCATGAATCATGAATCATGAATTATGAATCATGAATTGAATCATGAATCATGAATTATGAATCATGAATTGAATCATGAAACATGAATTATGAATCATGAATTGAATCATAAATCATGAATCATGAATCGAATCATGAATCATGAATCATGAATCATGAATCGAATCATGAATCATGAATTATGCATCATGAATTGAATCATGATTCATGAATCATGAATTGAATCATGAATCATGAATCATGAATCATGAATTGAATCATGAATCATGAATTATAAATCGAATCATGAATTATGAATTGAATCATGAATCATGAATCTTGAATCATGAATCATGAATTGAATCATGAATCATGAATTGAATCATTAATCATGAATTATGAATTGAATTATAAATCATGAATCATGAATAGAATCATAAATCATAATTCATGAATCATGAATCATGAATTGAATCATGAATCATGAATCATGAATCATGAATCGAATCATGAATCATGAATTGAATCATGAATCATGAATCATGAATCGAATCATGAATTATGAATCATGAATTGAATCATGAAACATGAATTATGAATCATGAATTGAATCATGAATTATGAATCATGAATTGAATCCTGAATCATGATTCAAATCATGAATCATGAATCATGAATTATGAATCATGAATTGAATCATGAATCATGAATTATGAATCATGAATTGAATCATGAAACATAAATTATGAATCATTATTTGAATCATAAATCATGAATCATGAATCGAATCATGAATCATGAATCATAATTCATGAATCGAATCATGAATCATGAATTATGCATCATGAATTGAATCATGATTCATGAATCATGAATTGAATCATGAATCATGAATCATGAATCATGAATTGAATCATGAATCATGAATTATAAATCGAATCATGAATCATGAATTGAATCATGAATCATGAATCTTGAATCATGAATCATGAATTGAATCATGAATCATGAATTGAATCATTAATCATGAATCATGAATTGAATTATAAATCATGAATCATGAATAGAATCATAAATCATAATTCATGAATCATGAATCATGAATTGAATCATGAATCATGAATCATGAATCATGAATTGAATCATGAATCATGAATCATGAATTAAATCATGAATCATGAATCATGAATCGAATCATGAATCATGAATCATTAATCATGAATCATGAATCATGAATCGAATCATGAATCATGAATCATGAATTGAATCATGAATCATGAATTGAATCATGAATCATGAATCATTGATTGAATCATGAATCATGAATTGAATCATAAATCATGAATCATGAATTGAATCATGAATCATGAATCAAATGATAAATCATGAATCATGAATCATGAATCGAATCATGAATCATGAATCATGAATCATGAATCATTAATCATGAATCATGAATCATGAATCATGAATCGAATCATGAATCATGAATCATGAATTGAATCATGAATCATGAATTATGCATCATGAATTGAATCATGATTCATGAATCATGAATTGAATCATGAATCATGAATCATGAATCATGAATCATGAATCATGAATCATAAATCGAATCATGAATCATGAATTGAATCATGAATCATGAATCTTGAATCATGAATCATGAATTGAATCATGAATCATGCATTGAATCATTAATCATGAATTATGAATCATGAATTGAATCATAAATCATGAATCATGAATCGAATCATAAATCATGATTCATGAATCATGAATCATAAATTGAATCATGAATCATGAATCATGAATCGAATCATGAATCATGAATCATGTATTAAATCATGAATCATGAATCATGAATCGAATCATGAATCATTAATCATGAATCATGAATCATGAATCGAATCATGAATCATGAATCATGAATTGAATCATGAATCATGAATCATTGATTGAATCATGAATCATGAATTGAATCATAAATCATGAATCATGAATCATGAATCATGAATTGAATCATGAATCATGAATCAAATCATAAATCATGAATCATGAATTATGAATCATGAATTGAATCATGAATCATGAATCATTAATCATGAATCATGAATTAAATCATAAATCATGAATCATGAATCATGAATCATGAATTGAATCATAAATCATGAATCATGAATTGAATCATGAATCATGAATCATGAATCGAACCATGAATCATGAATTGAATCATGAACCATGAATCATGAATTGAATCATGAATCATGAATTGAATCATTAATCATGAATCATGAATCATGAGTCATGAATCATGAATTGAATCTTGAATCATGAATCATGAATCATGAATAGAATCATGAATAATGAATTGAATCATGAATCATGAATCATGAATTGAATCATGAATCATGAATTGAATCAGGAATCGAATCATGAATTGAATCATGAATCATGAATTGAATCATGAATCATGAATTGAATCATGAATCATGATTCATAAATCGAATCATGAATCATTAATCATGAATCATGAATTGAATCATAAATCATGAATCATGAATCATGAATTGAATCATAAATCATGAATCATGAATTGAATCATGAATCTTGAATCATGAATCGAATCATGAATCATGAATTGAATCATAAATCATGAATCATGAATTGAATCATTAATCATGAATCATGAATCATGAGTCATGAATCATGAATTGAATCTTGAATCATGAATCATGAATCATGAATAGAATCATGAATAATGAATTGAATCATGAATCATGAATCATGAATTGAATCATGAATCATGAATTGAATCATGAATCGAATCATGAATTGAGTCATGAATCATTATTTAAATCATGAATCATTAATTGAATCATGAATCATGAATCATACATTGAATCATGAATCATGAATCAAATCATTAATCATGAATCATGAATCATGAATCGAATCATGAATCATGAATCATGAATTGAATCATGAATCATGAATCATGAATTAAATCATAAATCATGAATCATGAATCGAATCATGAAACATTAATCATGAATCATGAATCATGAATCGAATCATGAGTCATGAATCATGAATCATGAATCATGAATCATGAATTGAATCATGAATCATGATTCAAATCATGAATCATGAATTAGGAATCATGAATTGAATCATAAATCATGAATTATGCATCATGAATTGAATCATGATTCATGAATCATGAATTGCATCATGAATCATGAATCATGAATTGAATCATGAATCATGAATCATAAATCGAATCATGAATCATGAATTGAATCATGAATCATGAATCTTGAATCATGAATCATGAATTGAATCATGAATCATGAATTGAATCATTAATCATGAATCATGAATCATGAATTGAATCATAAATCATGAATCATGAATCGAATCATAAATCATGATTCATGAATTATGAATCATGAATTGAATCATGAATCATGAATAATGAATTGAATCATGAATCATGAATCATGAATTGAATCATGAATCATGAATTGAATCAGGAATCGAATCATGAATTGAATCATGAATCATGAATTGAATCATGAATCATGAATTGAATCATGAATCATGATTCATAAATCGAATCATGAATCATTAATCATGAATCATGAATTGAATCATAAATCATGAATCATGAATCATGAATTGAATCATAAATCATGAATCATGAATTGAATCATGAATCTTGAATCATGAATCGAATCATGAATCATGAATTGAATCATAAATCATGAATCATGAATTGAATCATTAATCATGAATCATGAATCATGAGTCATGAATCATGAATTGAATCTTGAATCATGAATCATGAATCATGAATAGAATCATGAATAATGAATTGAATCATGAATCATGAATCATGAATTGAATCATGAATCATGAATTGAATCATGAATCGAATCATGAATTGAGTCATGAATCATTATTTAAATCATGAATCATTAATTGAATCATGAATCATGAATCATACATTGAATCATGAATCATGAATCAAATCATTAATCATGAATCATGAATCATGAATCGAATCATGAATTGAATCATGAATCATGAATCATGAATTAAATCATAAATCATGAATCATGAATCGAATCATGAAACATTAATCATGAATCATGAATCATGAATCGAATCATGAGTCATGAATCATGAATCATGAATCATGAATCATGAATTGAATCATGAATCATGAATCATTAATTGAATCATGAATCATGAATCGAATCATAAATTATGAATCATGAATCATGAATCATGAATCATGATTGAATCCTGAATCATGATTCAAATCATAAATCATGAATTAGGAATCATGAATTGAATCATGAATCATGAATTATGCATCATGAATTGAATCATGATTCATGAATCATGAATTGAATCAATGAATCATGAATCATGAATTGAATCATGAATCATGAATCATAAATCGAATCATGAATCATGAATTGAATCATGAATCATGAATCTTGAATCATGAATCATGAATTGAATCATGAATCATGAATTGAATCATAAATCATGAATCATGAATCATGAATTGAATCATAAATCATGAATCATGAATCGAATCATAAATCATGATTCATGAATTATGAATCATGAATTGAATCATGAATCATGAATCATGAATCGAATCATGAATCATGAATCATGAATTAAATCATGAATTATGAATCATGAATTGAATCATGAATCATTAATCATGAATCATGAATCATGAATCGAATCATGAATCATGAATCATGAATTGAATCATGAATCATGAATTGAATCATGAATCATTGATTGAATCATGAATCATGAATTGAATCATAAATCATGAATCATGAATCATGAATCATGAATTGAATCATGAATCATGAATCAAATCATAAATCATGAATCATGAATTATGAATCATGAATTGAATCATGAATCATGAATCATGAATCATGAATTGAATCATAAATCATGAATCATGAATCATGAATCATGAATTGAATCATAAATCATGAATCATGAATCATGAATTGAATCATGAATCATGAATCATGAATTGAATCATTAATCATGAATCATGAATCATGAGTCATGAATCATGAATTGAATCTTGAATCATGAATCATGAATAGAATCATGAATAATGAATTGAATCATGAATCATGAATCATGAATTGAATCATGAATCATGAATTGAATCATGATTCATGAATTGAATCAGGAATCGAATCATGAATTGAATCATGAATCATGAATTGAATCATGAATCATGAATCATGAATTGAATCATGAATCGTGATTCATAAATCGAATCATGAATCATGAATTGAATCATGAATCGAATCATGAATTGAGTCATGAATCATTATTTAAATCATGAATCATTAATTGAATCATGAATCATGAATCATACATTGAATCATGAATCATGAATTGAATCATGAATCAAGAATTATGAATCATGAATTGAATCATGAATCATGAATAATGAATCATGAATCATGAATTGAATCATGAATCATGAATCATAAATTGAATCATGAATCATGAATCAAATCATGAATCATGAATTAAATTATGAATAATGAATCATGAATTGAATCATGAATTGAATCATGAATCATGAATCATGAATTAAATCATGAATCATGAATTGAATCATGAATCATTAATCATGAATCAACTCATGAATTATGAATTGAATCATGAATCATGAATTGAATCATGAATCATGAATCGAATCATGAATAATGAATCATGAATCATAAATCGAATCATGAATAATGAATCATGAATCATAAATCGAATCATGAATCATGAATTGAATCTTGAATCATGAAACATGAATCATAATTTGAATCATGAATTGAATCATGAATCATGAATCGAATCATGAATCATGAATCGAATCATGAATCATGAATCAAAAATCATGAATCAAATCTTGAATCATGAATCATGAATTGAATCATGAATTGAATCATAAATCATGAATCGAATCATGAATCATGAATCAAGAATCATGAATCGAATCATGAATCATGAATTGAATCTTGAATCATGAATCAAGAATCATAAATTGAATCATGAATAATGAATCGAATCATGAATCGAATCATGATTAATGAATCATGAATCATGAATCATGAATTGAATCATGAATCATGAATAATTAATCAAATCATGAATCATGAATCAAGAATCATGAATCGAATCATGAATTGAATCATAAATCATGAATAAAGAATCATGAATTGAATCATGAATTGAATCATGAATCATTAATCATGAATCATTAATCATGAATCATGAATCATGAATCATGAATTGAATTATGAATCATGAATCATAAATCAAATTATGAATCATGAATTGAATCATGAATCATGAATCTTGAATCATGAATCATGAATTGAATAATGAATCATGAATTGAATCATGAATCATGAATTGAATCATGAATCATGAATTGAATCATGAATTGAATCATGGATCATGAAACATAAATCATGAATTAAATCATGAATTGAATCATGAATCATGAATTAAATCATGAATCATGAATCAAATCATAAATCATAAATCATGAATCATGAATCATGAATTGAATCATGAATCATCAATCGAATCATAAATCATAAATCATGAATCATGAATCATGAATTGAATCATGAATCATGAATCAAATCATTAATCATGAATCATGAATTATGAATTAAATCATAAATCATGAATCATGAATCGAATCATGAAACATTAATCATGAATCATGAATCATGTATCGAATCATGAGTCATGAATCATGAATCATGAATCATAAATCATGAATCATGAATCATGAATCGAATCATAAATAATGAATCATGAATCATGAATCATGAATCATGAATCATGAATTATGAATCATGAATTGAATCATGAAACATGAATTATGAATCATGAATTGAATCATGAATTATGAATCATGAATTGAATCCTGAATCATGATTGAAATCATGAATCATGAATCATGAATTATGAATCATGAATTGAATCATGAATCATGAATTATGAATCATGAATTGAATCATGAAACATGAATTATGAATCATGAATTGAATCATAAATCATGAATCATGAATCGAATCATGAATCATGAATCATGAATCATGAATCGAATCATGAATCATGAATTATGCATCATGAATTGAATCATGATTCATGAATCATGAATTGAATCATGAATCATGAATCATGAATCATGAATTGAATCATGAATCATGAATTATAAATCGAATCATGAATTATGAATTGAATCATGAATCATGAATCTTGAATCACGAATCATGAATTGAATCATGAATCATGAATTGAATCATTAATCATGAATTATGAATTGAATTATAAATCATGAATCATGAATAGAATCATAAATCATAATTCATGAATCATGAATCATGAATTGAATCATGAATCATGAATCATGAATCATGAATCGAATCATGAATCATGAATTGAATCATGAATCATGAATCATGAATCATGAATCGAATCATGAATTATGAATCATGAATTGAATCATGAAACATGAATTATGAATCATGAATTGAATCATGAATTATGAATCATGAATTGAATCCTGAATCATGATTCAAATCATGAATCATGAATCATGAATTATGAATCATGAATTGAATCATGAATCATGAATTATGAATCATGAATTGAATCATGAAACATGAATTATGAATCATGAATTGAATCATAAATCATGAATCATGAATCGAATCATGAATCATGAATCATAATTCATGAATCGAATCATGAATCATGAATTATGCATCATGAATTGAATCATGATTCATGAATCATGAATTGAATCATGAATCATGAATCATGAATCATGAATTGAATCATGAATCATGAATTATAAATCGAATCATGAATCATGAATTGAATCATGAATCATGAATCTTGAATCATGAATCATGAATTGAATCATGAATCATGAATTGAATCATTAATCATGAATCATGAATTGAATTATAAATCATGAATCATGAATCATGAATCATGAATCATGCATTGAATCATAAATCATGAATCATGAATTGAATCATGAATCATGAATCATGAATCGAATCATGAATCATGAATCGAATCATGAATCATGAATTGAATCATGAATCATAATTCATGAATTGAATCATTAATCATGAATTAAATCAGGAATCGAATCATGAATTGAATCATGAATCATGAATTGTATCATGAATTGAATCATAATTCATGATTCATAAATCATGAATTGAATCTTGAATCATGAATCATGAATCATGAATAGAATCATGAATAATGAATTGAATCATGAATCATGAATCATGAATTGAAACATGAATCATTAATTGAATCAGGAATCGAATCATGAATTGAATCATGAATCATGAATTGAATCATGAATCCTGAATCATGAATTGAATCATGAATCATGATTCATAAATCGAATCATGAATCATGAATTGAATTATGAATCGAATCATGAATTCAGTCATGAATCATTATTTAAATCATGAATCATTATTTAAATCATGAATCATTAATTGAATCATGAATCATGAATTATACATTGAATCATGAATCATGAGTCATGAATCATGAATTGAATCTTGAATCATGAATCATGAATCATGAATAGAATCATGAATAATGAATTGAATCATGAATCATGAATTGAATCATGAATCATGAATTGAATCAGGAATCGAATCATGAATTGAATCATGAATCATGAATTGAATCATGAATCATGATTCATAAATCGAATCATGAATCATGAATTGAATCATGAATCGAATCATGAATTGAGTCATGAATCATTATTTAAATCATGAATCATTAATTGAATCATGAATCATGAATTGAATCATGAATCGAATCATGAATTGAGTCATGAATCATTATTTAAATCATGAATCATTAATTGAATCATGAATCATGAATCATACATTGAATCATGAATCATGAATTGAATCATATTTCAAGAATTATGAATCATGAATTGAATCATGAATCATGAATAATGAATCATGAATCATGAATTGAATCATGAATCATGAATTGAATCATGAATCATGAATCATAAATTGAATCGAGAATCATGAATCAAATCATGAATCATGAATTGAATTATGAATAATGAATCATGGATTGAATCATGAATTGAATCATGAATCATGAATCATGAATCAACTCATGAATTATGAATTGAATCATGAATCATGAATTGAATCATGAATCATGAATCGAATCATGAATAATGAATCATGAATCATAAATCGAATCATGAATCATGAATTGAATCTTGAATCATGAATCATGAATCATGAATTGAATCATGAATTGAATCATGAATCATGAATCGAATCATGAATCATGAATCAAGAATCATAAATTGAATCATGAATCATGAATCATGAATCGAATCATGAATCGAATCATGATTAATGAATCATGAATCATGAATCATGAATTGAATCATGAATCATTAATCACATCATGAATCATGAATCAAGAATCATGAATCGAATCATGAATCATGAATTGAATCATAAATCATGAATCAAGAATCATGAATTGAATCATGAATTGAATCATGAATCATGAATCATGAATCATGAATGGAATCATAAATCATGAATTGAATCATGAATCATGAATCTTGAATCATGAATCATGAATTGAATCATGAATCATGAATCATGAATCAAATCATTAATCATGAATCATGAATCGAATCATGAATCATGAATCATGAATTGAATCATGAATCATGAATCAAATCATTAATCATGAATCATGAATCATGAATCGAATCATGAATCATGAATCATGAATTAAATCATGAATCATGAATCATAAATTGAATCATGAATCATGAATCATGAATCGAATCATGAATCGAATCATGAATCATGAATCATGAATTAAATTATGAATCATGAATCATAAATTGAATCATGAATCATGAATCATGAATCGAATCATGATTAATGAATCATGAATCATGAATCATGAATCAAGAATCATGAATTGAATCATTAATCAAATCATGAATCATGAATCATGAATCGAATCATGATTAATGAATCATGAATCATGAATCATGAATCAAGAATCATGAATTGAATCATTAATCAAATCATGAATCATGAATCATGAATCCTGAATCATGAATCATGAATTGAATTATGAATCATGAATCATAAATCAAATCATGAATCATGAATTGAATCATGAATCTTGAATCTTAAATCATGAATCATGAATCATAAATCAAATCATGAATCATGAATTGAATCATGAATCATGAATCTTGAATCATGAATCATGAATTGAATCATGAATCATGAATTGAATCATGAATCATGAATCATGAATCATGAATTGAATCATAAATCATGAATCATGAATCGAATCATAAATCATGAATCATGAATTGAATCATGAATCATGAATCATGAATCAAATCATTAATCATGAATCATGAATCGAATCATGAATCATGAATCATGAATTGAATCATGAATCATGAATCAAATCAATAATCATGAATCATGAATCGAATCATGAATCATGAATCATGAATTAAATCATGAATCATGAATCATGAATCGAATCATGAATCATGAATTATGAATTGAATCATGAATCATGAATCAAATCATTAATCATGAATCATGAATCATGAATCGAATCATGAATCATGAATTAAATCATGAATCATGAATCATAAATTGAATCATGAATCATGAATCATGAATTGAATTATGAATCATGAATCATTAATCAAATCATGAATCATGAATCAAGAATCATGAATCGAATCATGAATCATGAATTGAATCATAAATCATGAGTCAAGAATCATGAATTGAATCATGAATTGAATCATGAATCATGAATCATGAATCATGAATGGAATCATGAATCATGAATCATGAATCATGAATCATGAATTTTATTATGAATCATGAATCATAAATCAAATCATGAATCATGAATTGAATCATGAATCATGAATCAAGAATCATGAATCATGAATCATAAATCAAATCATGAGTCATGAATTGAATCATGAATTGAATCATGAATCATGAATTAAATCATGAATCATGAATCGAATCATAAATCATAAATCATGAATCATGAATCATGAATTGAATCATGAATCATGAATCGAATCGTAAATCATATATCATGAATCATGAATCATGAATTGAATCATGAATCATGAATCATGAATCAAATCATTAATCATGAATCATGAATCATGAATCGAATCATGAATCATGAATCATGAATTGAATCATGAATCATGAATTATGAATTAAATCATAAATCATGAATCATGAATCGAATCATGAAACATTAATCATGAATCATGAATCATGAATCGAATCATGAGTCATGAATCATGAAACATGAATCATGAATCATAAATCATGAATCATGAATCATGAATTGAATCATGAATCATGAATCATTAATTGAATCATGAATCATGAATCGAATCATAAATAATGAATCATGAATCATGAATCATGAATCATGAATTGAATCCTGAATAATGATTCAAATCATGAATCATGAATCATGAATTATGAATCATGAATTGAATCATGATTCAAATCATGAATCATGAATCATGAATTATGAATCATGAATTGAATCATGAATCATGAATTATGAATCATGAATTGAATCATGAGTTATGAATCACGAATCATGAATCATGAATTGAATCATAAATCATGAATCATGAATCGAATCATGAATCATGAATCATGAATCGAATCATGAATCATGAATCATGAATCGAATCATGAATCATGAATTATGCATCATGAATTGAATCATGATTCATGAATCATGAATTGAATCATGAATCATGAATCATGAATCATGAATCATGAATTGAATCATGAATCATGAATCATAAATCGAATCATGAATCATGAATTGAATCATGAATCATGAATCTTGAATCATGAATCGAATCATGAATCATGAATTGAATCATGAATCATGAATCTTGAATCATGAATCATGAATTGAATCATGAATCATGAATTGAATCATAAATCATGAATCATGAATCGAATCATAAATCATAATTCATGAATCATGAATCATGAATTAAATCATGAATCATGAATCATGAATCGAATCATGAATCATGAATCATGAATTAAATCATGAATCATGAATCATGAATCATGAATCGAATCATGAATCATGAATCATGAATTGAATCATGAATCATGAATCATGAATCAAATCATTAATCATGAATCATGAATCATGAATCGAATCATGAATCATGAATCATGAATTGAATCATGAATCATGAATTATGAATTAAATCATGAATCATGAATCATGAATTGAATCATGAATCATGAATCATGAATTGAGTCATGAATCATTATTTAAATCATGAATCATTAATTGAATCATGAATCATGAATCATACATTGAATCATGAATCATGAATTGAATCATAATTCAAGAATTATGAATCATGAATTGAATCATGAATCATGAATAATGAATCATGAATCATGAATTGAATCATGAATCATGAATTGAATCATGAATCATGAATCATAAATTGAATCATGAATCATGAATCAAATCATGAATCATGAATTGAATCATGAATCATGAATCATGAATCATGAATCGAATCATAAATCATGAATTGAATCATGAATCATGAATCTTGAATCATGAATCATGAATTGAATCATGAATCATGAATTGAATCATAAATCATGAATCATGAATCGAATCATAAATCATAATTCATGAATCATGAATCATGAATTAAATCATGAATCATGAATCATGAATCGAATCATGAATCATGAATCATGAATTAAATCTTGAATCATGAATCATGAATCATGAATCGAATCATGAATCATGAATCATGAATTGAATCATGAATCATGAATTGAATCATGAATCATGAATTGAATCATGAATCATGAATCATTGATTGAATCATGAATCATGAATTGAATCATAAATCATGAATCATGAATTGAATCATGAATCATGAATCAAATGATAAATCATGAATCATGGATTATGAATCATGAATCATGAATCATGAATCATGAATTGAATCATAAATCATGAATCATGAATCATGAATCATGAATTGAATCATAAATCATGAATCATGAATTGAATCATGAATCATGAATCATGAATCATGATTCATAAATCATGAATTGAATCTTGAATCATGAATCATGAATCATGAATAGAATCATGAATAATGAATTAAATCATGAATCATGAATCATGAATTGAAACATGAATCATGAATTGAATCAGGAATCGAATCATGAATTGAATCATGAATCATGAATTGAATCATGATTCCTGAATCATGAATTGAATCATGAATCATGATTCATAAATTGAATCATGAATCATGAATTGAATCATGAATCGAATCATGAATTGAGTCATGAATCATTATTTAAATCATGAATCATTAATTGAATCATGAATCATGAATCATACGATGAATCATGAATCATTAATTGAATCATGAATCATGAATCATACATTGAATCATGAATCATGAGTCATGAATCATGAATTGAATCTTTAATCATGAATCATGAATCATGAATAGAATCATGAATAATGAATTGAATCATGAATCATGAATCATGAATTGAATCATGAATCATGAATTGAATCATGAATAATGAATTGAATCATGAATCATGAATCATGAATTGAATCATGAATCATGAATTGAATCAGGAATCGAATCATGAATTGAATCATGAATCATGAATTGAATCATGAATCATGAATCATGAATTGAATCATGAATCATGATTCATAAATCGAATCATGAATCATGAATTGAATCATGAATTGAATCATGAATTGAGTCATGAATCATTATTTAAATCATGAATCATTAATTGAATCATGAATCATGAATCATACATTGAATCATGAATCATGAATTGAATCATAATTCAAGAATTATGAATCATGAATTGAATCATGAATCATGAATAATGAATCATGAATCATGAATTGAATCATGAATCATGAATTGAATCATGAATCATGAATCATAAATTGAATCATGAATCATGAATCAAATCATGAATCATGAATTGAATCATGAATCATGAATCATGAATCATGAATGGAATCATGAATCATGAATCATGAATCATGAATTGAATCATGAATCATGAATCTTGAATCATGAATCATGAATTGAATCATGAATCATGGATTGAATCATGAATCATGAATAATGAATCATGAATTGAATCATAAATCATGAATCATGAATCGAATCATAAATCATAAATCATGAATTGAATCATGAATCATGAATCATGAATCAAATCATTAATCATGAATCATGAATCGAATCATGAATCATGAATCATGAATTGAATCATGAATCATGAATCAAATCATTAATCATGAATCATGAATCATGAATCGAATCATGAATCATGAATCATGATTTAAATCATGAATCATGAATCATAAATTGAATCAAGAATCATGAATCATGAATCGAATCATGAATCGAATCATGATTTATGAATCATGAATCATGAATCATGAATTGAATCATGAATCATGAATCATTAATCAAATCATGAATCATGAATCATGAATCGAATCATGAATCATGAATTGAATCATAAATCATGAATCAAGAATCATGAATTGAATCATGAATCATGAATCATGAATCATGAATCATGAATCATGAATTGAATTATGAATCATGAATCATAAATCAAATCATGAATCATGAATTGAATCATGAATCATGAATCTTGAATCATGAATCATGAATCATAAATCAAATCATGAATCATGAATTGAATCATGAATCATGAATTGAATCATGAATCATGAATCTTGAATCATGAATCATGAATTGAATCATAATTCATGAATTGAATCATGAATCATGAATCATGAATCATGAATTGAATCATAAATCATGAATCATGAATCGAATCATAAATCATGAATCATGAATTGAATCATGAATCATGAATCATGAATCAAATCATTAATCATGAATCATGAATCGAATCATGAATCATGAATCATGAATTGAATCATGAATCATGAATCAAATCATTAATCATGAATCATGAAT